>NW_006239108.1:825120-831781 GCF_000226075.1 Solanum tuberosum
TCCCTCTCTCAAAAACTCTCTCAAAACCCCATGGAAGCTCAAGGTGAAAGATGGAGCTAGGGTGGATGGTGGCTACTGATTTCTTCTCCAATTTCGTTTGGTCCTTGAAGATTAAGGTATGGGGACTCTTCATCTTTGATTCCTTCTTCAATCAAAGAGTCAATCCAAAAGATTTCAAAAGTTGTTCAAAAACTCAAAATCCTAATTTTGATTCTAGCATGGGTTCTTGCATTAAATGTTTTTAATGATGATTTATGTTATTATTGATGGTTTTAAGAAAGGAAATTCCATGAACCCATTGGTTTGCAAGTTTCCTAAAGTTGGCTTATGAAGTGGGGTTATTGTTTATGATTGAATGATGATAGAATTATGCTTAAATTGAGTTGAATAGTTGATTTCTATTATTATCTATGTTTATCTATTGTGAATTATTGGAGAGTTGAGGAATGGTGATTGTGGCTTTGGAAAAGGGTAAGTTGACCTATTTTATGAAAAATGTTGAATTAGTAGGGAATTGAGTAATGTTGGTTATGGCTTTGGAAAATGGTAAGATGGCTTAATCTCTTAGTATTGATATAATTGTTATTGGTTGGTTTGATCCACCTTTGGTGGAGGTGGTTATTTGTTGTATTATTGTGAATTGAGGTCATGAAGGGCATTATGTGAATGTTATTATATTGTTGTATTATTATACACATATGAGGCTATATATAAAGTTTTATGTGAAGCTATATGTGAAGGAATGATGTGAATGAGTTTTATGTGAAGCTATATGTGAAGGAATGATGTGAATGAGTTTTATGTGAAGCTATATGTGAAGGAATGATGTGAATGAGTTTTATGTGAAGCTATATGTGAAGGAATGATGTGAATGAGTTTTATGTGAAGCTATATGTGAAGGAATGATGTGAATGAGTTTTATGTGAAGCTATATGTGAAGGAATGATGTGAATGAGTTTTATGTGAAGCTATATGTGAAGGAATGATGTGAATGAGTTTTATGTGAAGCTATATGTGAAGGAATGATGTGAATGAGTTTTATGTGAAGCTATATGTGAAGGAATGATGTGAATGAGTTTTATGTGAAGCTATATGTGAAGGAATGATGTGAATGAGTTTTATGTGAAGCTATATGTGAAGGAATGGTGTGAATGAGTTTTATGTGATCTTGTGATGATCCTATGTAAAGTGGATAGCATTGTGAGTTAAAGTATGATTTCTCATGATGTATATATGAAATGATGTTGGATTATGAAGTATCCTTAAATGAAAATGTTGTGACTTGGTTGGTAGACTAAAGTGTCCCTCCTTGTTACTTAAAGTCTTGAATGCATGAATGTGTGAAATGGGCAAAACTAAGAAATGGTGCCCTTTCATAAGTCTAGCTTTCCTAAGTAAATGTAAAACCATGAAATCGGTAGACCTAATGGTGGTAGCCCTTCTCATGTGTGAAATGATGAACCTTGGATCGGTAGGCCTAAGGCACCCTTCTAGGGGGATTTAATGAGCTATCCTTATGAACCTTGATTGGCCATGACTAAGAAATGGGGCCTTTCTTGGGAAGAGGTACTATGAGTTGGTTGAACTAGAAAAGGAACCTTCTCTAAGTACATATGTGATTGAATACTCTATGGGAAACAAGGCTAGCACCGAGTGGATGTGGTTAGGAAGGTGGCCTAGTTGAGTATGAGATTAGGCACAATGAACTTCCTTGGACATCCCCTAAACCATGTGCCTACATGGGTTGCTTACTAGTTCTACCTTTGGCAAGTAGAACAACCTCCACGGAGTAGGATAGACTCCGGATTCCATACCTAGCTAGTATGGTCTATGTCGGTTATGCCTATTCCCATCATGTGGGATGTGCACTCTAGTTATTGGATAGGTTCTACAACGTGTAGGTAGTAGTATGGGATGCTATCTACACATGGCACGAGTAGGCTTTGAAGATACTAAAGTGAGTTCCCTAAGTCTAACGACTATTATGTGAAAGTCCCCTTATGTGCTTGAATGTCTCCAAAAATGGTTTCTTAAAGAATGTTGGTCTATTGATGTTATGTTGTAAAGGAAATGTCCTTATCTAAGGTAATCTTGAGGAACACTTAAGTGTGCTTGAAGAGGTTGTATGGGCGGTCACTTCTTGTCTTACTCAAGTGTGTCTTAAGGTTATATTAGGTAGAGGTCCTATGGTAATGAAATGGCATGTGTTCCTTTAAATTTAAGCATGGGTTGTATATGAATATATGTTGAGTATGTATACGGTTGGCTATGGTTTTATATGTGAACATTGACTTAGTATGTTATATTGTAATGGTAAATTTCCTTATCTATGGTAACCCTTAGGAATACTTAGGTGTATATGAAGAGATTGTATGGGCGGTCACTTCATGTTTCACTTAAGTGTGGCTTTGGGTAACTTGAGATAGAGGTCAAGAAATGATGAAAAGGCTCACTTGTATTTTTTTTCATGAAGTTTTACCAAATGGCATAAAAGCATGTTTCTCCAATGAACGTCCCTTTTTGCATGTTTTTGCATGGCTTCCATACTTAGTACTTAATTGTGCTAACCCCTTCCTTTCCCTTTTTGACTAAAGTGTAGGGATTTGGAGATGATGACATGTCATGGCTATTTGATAGGTTCTAAGTGTTGAAGATGAAGACTTGGTGAGTCCTCATAGATTCGAGGACAATACCCAATATATTCTTTTATGTCTTTTTAGTATTGTTTAAGTTGTGTACGGGATTAGTCCCGAATTTTGTACTCTAAAGTATTAGATGGTTATGAGACATCATGTATAAAGTCTAGAAAGTCTTCCGCTTGCTTTATATATTTTTTTTAGAAATGTTTTCTTGGTAAAGAATGTTTTTAATTCCTTATGGTTTTAGTGTCTATGCGATGAATGAATTGCTAAGAGGCTTGTATTAGACCTTTTCGAGGTCGAGTACGCCGGTTACGACTAGGGGGTGATCCCGGGTCGTGACATACACAATGCCTCATAAGGGGCCATTTGAATGCTGGAATGGTAACTATTTCTGTGGGCGAACTCAATAAAAAGAAGGTGATCATCCCAATTAACCTTGAAGTCGATCACAAAAAGCTCTCAACATGTCCTCTAGGGTCTGAATGGTACGATTTGCCTGAACATCCGTCTGAGATGAAATACTATGCTAAGATTAACCTCAGTACCAAGACCTTTCTAAAATAACCTGCAGAAATGAGAGGTAAAGTGAGGACCTCTATCTGAGATGATAGACAAAGGAACCCTATGCAACCTCACAATCTCATTAATTTAAAGCTTGGCGTAATCCTCCGCCGAATTTGTAGTCTTGACTGCCAAAAAGCGGGAAGACTTAGTAACCCTATCAACAATCACCCAAATGGAGTCATGCTGTTTGCGAGTAAAAGGTAAAACTGTGATGAAGTCCATGTTGATAAATTCCAACTTCCAAGTAGGAATGTCAATCCCTTGAGTCATACCTCCTGGTGTCTGATGTTCTACCTTGACTTGCTGGCAAATTAGGCACTTAGCCATAAAATCTACTATATCTCCTTTCATACCATTCCACCAATAGACTTCCTGCAAATCGCGGTTCATCTTAGTGGCACCTGTATGGATAGAATATTTGGAGTTATGGGCCTCTGCAAGAATATGTTGTCTCAACTCGCCCACATTAGGACCACATAATCAACCCTCGTAGCGAAGCACACCATCTCCCCCTTGGGAAATAAAACCTCAAATCTCTGTTGATGGACTGCACCCTTGAGTTCATTTGGTGCTAAGAGTTATGACTATCTGAAGTTGACCCATCAATAATTTTCATCTTACTGGCAGCTGACCCTCACCTACGGTTAGACCTATGTATCGTGTATCAAATGATGGTTTGTGCTGGTCGATCGTAGTTTGTGTCAGAGGCTGGGTAAAAGATGTCTCAATCCACGGACATAGACCATGGACCGTGGTCTGATCTACGGACCGTGGGTCTGTCCGTGAGTCAGGACTTAGCCAATTTTCTAAGCTGGGTCTGGGACGGGTGTCAGTGGTGAACCACGGACCACCAGTTCGGGCCGTGGCTGACCTATGGTCCGTGGATGGCAACCGTGTGTTGCACCTGGAACTTCTCAAAATTTGCGTTTTTGGTCTATTTCGAATACGAGTTGTTATATTATCTCTCCCTTGGGACCATTCGTCCTCGAATGAAGACTAAACTAGTTGAAATAGAGGTCGATTCCTGGAATCCCTACCACTAAGCACTAAGAACTGAATTTCTGAATGAACTGAGTTCCCAGAACATGCAAATACGCTGAAAATACAATTACAAATTGAAGGAACGTGATTCTAAGACTGAATTTACGCATGAATGGTTGAAAAACTGAAGAGGAACTATTACCTGAAGCTGGAGTGGAATCGAAAGGAAAGAGGAGAGGATACTAGGACTTCATGGTTGCTTCTGCTTCCCAAGTAGCTCGCTCTACGGGTTGACTCCTCCACCAAACTTTGACTGAAGCGATTTCTTTGATTCTCAACCATCTAATCTGACGATCGAGAATTTTAACAGGTACATCCTCATATGAAAGGCTATCTTTTACAGCCGCACTCTGTAATGGCACTATGGATGCTGGATCACCCACACACTTTTTCGAAAGTGAAATGTGAAAAATTGGATGCACTGTTGCTAAATCTGCTGCCAACTCTAACTCATAAGCCACTTCACCATAGCATCAAGGACCGAATCTGGTCCTATCAAGCCTTCTTCACCTACTTCAAACCTACCAACTGGAGATCTACATCTACGCCCATACGATGCCTCATAAGGGGCCATCTGAATGCTGGAATGGTAACAATTTTTGTAGGCGAACTCAATAAGAGGAAGGTGATCATCCTAACTACCCTTGAAGGCGATCACACAAGCTCTCAACATGACCTCTAGGGTCTGAATGGTACACTCTGCCTGACCATCTGTCTGAGGATAAAATGTTGTGCTAAGATTAACCTCGGTACCAAGACCTTTCTGAAATGACTTCCAGAAATAAGAAGTAAAGTGAGGACCTCAAGCTGAGATGATAGTTAAAGGAACCCTATGCAACCTCAGAATCTGATTAATGTAAAGCTAGGTGAAATCCTCCGCCGAATTTGTAGTCTTGACCGCCAAAAAGCGAGAAGACTTAGTAATTATATCAACATTCACCCAAATGGAGTCATGCTGTCTGCGAGTACGAGGTAAACCTGTGATGAAGTCCATATTGATAAATTTCCAGTTCCAATTAGGAATGTCAATCTCTTGAGTCATACCTCCTGGTTTCTAATGTTCTATCTTGACTTGCTGGCGATTTGGGCACTTAACCACAAAATCTACTATATCTCTTTTCATACCATTCAACCAATAGACTTCCCGCAGATCGTGGTTCATCTTACTGGTGCCTGGATGGATAGTATATCTGGTGCTACGGGCCTTTGCAAGAATATGTTGTCTCAACTCGCCCACATTAGGAACACATAATCGACCCTAGTAGCGAAGCACACCATCTCCCCCTTGGGAAATAAACCTAAACTCTCAGTTGATGGACTGCACCCTTGAGTTCATTTGGTGCTAAGAGTTATGACTATCTGAAGTTGACCCATCAATAATTTTCATATAACTGGCTGCTGACCCTCATCTACAGTCATACCTATGCACCGTGGATCAAATGACTGTCTGTGCTGGTCGATCGTAGTTTGTGTCAGAAGCTGGGTAAAAGAGGTCTCAATCCACGGACATAGACCATGGACCGTGGTCTGATCTACGGACCGTGGGTCTGTCCGTGAGTCAGGACTTAGCCAATTTTCTAAGTTGGGTCTGGAACGGATGTCAGTGGTGAACCAAAGACCACCAGCACGGGCCGTGGCTGACCTATGGTCCGTGGATGGCAACCGTGTGTTGCACCTGGAACTACTCAAAATTTGCGATTTTGGTCCGTTTCGAATACGAGTTGTTATCTTATCTCTCCCTAAGGACCATTCGTCCTCGAATGAAGACTAAACTAGCTGAAATAGAGGTAGATTCCTGCAATCCCTACCACTAAGCACTAAGAACTGAATTTCTGACTCAACTGAGTTCCAAGAACATTCAAATACGCTGAAAATGCAATTACAAACTTAAGGAACGTGATTCTAAGACTGAATTAACGCATGAATGGTTGAAAAACTGAAGAGGAACTATTACCTGGAAGCTGGAGTGGAATCGAAAGGAAAGAGGAGAGGATACTAGGACTTCATGGTTGCTTCTGCTTCCCAAGCAGCTCGCTCTACGGGTAGACTCCTCCACTAAACCTTGACTGAAGCGATTTCTTTGATTCTCAACCATCTAACCTGACGATCGAGAATTTCAACAGGTACATCCTCATATGAAAGGCTATCTTTTACAGCCGCACTCTGTAATGGCACTATGGATGCTGGATCACCCACACACTTTTTCAAAAGTGAAATGTGAAAAACTGGATGCACTGTTGCTAAATCTGCTGGCAACTCTAACTCATAAGCCACTTTACAAATCCCTTCCAAGATCCGGTAAGGGTCTAAATATCTGGGACTGAGCTTTCCTTTCTTTCCAAATCTCATCATCCCCTTCATGGGTGACACTTTCAGAAAAACCAAATCATCAACTTGGAACTCTAGTTCCCTTC
>NW_006239108.1:832851-833028 GCF_000226075.1 Solanum tuberosum
CGGACATAGACCATGGACCGTGGTCTGATCTACGGACCGTGGGTCTGTCCGTGAGTCAGGACTTAGCCAATTTTCTAAGCTGGGTCTGGGACGGGTGTCAGTGGTGAACCACGGACCACCAGCACGGGTCGTGGCTTACTTATGGTCCGTGGATGGCAACCGTGTGTTGCACCTGGA
>NW_006239108.1:833128-853905 GCF_000226075.1 Solanum tuberosum
ACTTTTTCAAAAGTGAAATGTGAAAAACTGGATGCACCGTTGCTAAATCTGCTGGCAACTCTAACTCATAAGACACTTTACCAATCCTTTTCAAGATCCGGTAAGGGTCTACATATCTGGGACTGAGCTTTCCTTTCTTTCCAAATCTCATCATCCCCTTCATGTGTGACACTTTCAGGAAAACCCAATCATCAACTAGGAACTCCAGTTCCCTTCGTCTCACATCTGCGTAAGACTTCTGGCGACTCTGGGCAGTCTTAAGTCTATCTCTATTGAGGTGCACTTTCACCATAGCATCAAGGACCGAATCTGGTCCTATCAAGGCTGCTTCACCTACTTTAAACCTACCAACTGGAGATCTACATCTACGCCCATACGATGCCTCATAAGGGGCCATCTGAATTCTGCAATAGTAACAATTTCTTTAGGCGAACTCAATAAGAGAAAGGTGATCATCGTAACTACCCTGGAAGGCGATCACACAAGCTCTCAACATAAAGGGTCTGAATGGTACACTCTGCCTGACCATCTGTCTGAGGATAAAATGTTGTGCTAAGATTAACCTCAGTACCAAGACCTTTCTGAAATGACTTCCAGAAATGAGAAGTAAAGTGAGGACCTCTATCTGAGATGATAGTTAAAGGAACCCTATGCAACCTCAGAATCTGATTAATGTAAAGCTAGGCAAAATCCTCCGCCGAATTTGTAATCCTAACCGCCAAAAAGCGAGAAGACTTAGTAACTATATCAACATTCACCCAAATGGAGTCATGCTGTCTGCGAGTACGAGGTAAACCTGTGATGAAGTCCATATTGATAAATTTCCAGTTCCAATTAGGAATGTCAATCTCTTGTGTCATACCTCCTGGTTTCTAATGTTCTACCTTGACTTGCTGGCGATTTGGGCACTTAACCACAAAATCTACTATATCTCTTTTCATACAATTCAACCAATAGACTTCCCGCAGATCGCGGTTCATCTTACTGGCGCCTGGATGGATAGTATATCTGGTGCTATGGGCCTTTGCAAGAATATGTTGTCTCAACTCGCCCACATTAGGAACACATAATCGACCCTGGTAGCGAAGCACACCATCTCCCCCTTGGGAGATAAACCTAAACTCTCAGTTCATGGACTGCACCCTTGAGTTCATTTTGTGCTAAGAGTTATGACTATCTGAAGTTGACCCATCAATAATTTTCATCTAACTGGCTGCTGACCCTCATCTACAGTCATACCTATGCATCGTGGATCAAATGACGGTCCGTGCTAGTTGATCGTAGTTTGTGTCAGAGCTCATAAATGAGCTATCAATCCACGGACACAGACCACGGACCGTGGGTCTAACCGTGAGTCGGGACTTAGCCAATTTTCTAAGCTTGGTCTGGAAGGGGTTTCAGTGGTGAACCACGGACCGTGGTCTGATCTACGGATGGTGGGTCTATCCGTGAGTCGGGACTTAGCCTATTTTCTAAGCTGGGTCTGGGAGGGGTTTCAGTTGTGAACCACGGACCACCCGCACATTCCGTGGATGGCAACCGTGGGTTGTACCTGGAACTTCTTAAAATATCCATTTTTGTACTGTTTCGAATACAGACTGTTACATTATCTCCCCTTTGGGACCATTCGTCCTCGAATTAAGACTAAACTAGCTGAAATAGAGGGAGAGGCCTGCAATCCTTACCACGAAACACTGAGAATTGAATTTCTGACTGAACTAAGTTCCAAGAACATGCCAATACGATGAAAATGCAAGTACAAACTGAAGGAACGTGATTCTAAGACTGAATTTATGCATGAATGGCTGAAAAACTGAAGAGGAACTATTACCTCAAGCTGGAATAGAATCGGAAGGAAAGAGGTAAGGATACTTGGACTTTGTGGCTGGTCCTGCTTCCCAAGTATCTCCCTCTACGGACTCACTCCTCCACCAAACCTTGATTGAAGCGACTTTTTTCTTTCTCAACCATCTAACGTGACGATCGAGAATCTCAATTGGTACATCGTCATATGAAAGGCTATCTTTTACAGCCACACTCTCTAATGGCACTATGGATACTGCATCACCCCCAAACTTTTTCAAAAGTGAAATGTGAAAAACTGGATGCACTGCTGCTAAATCTGCTGGCAACTCTGACTCATAAGCCACTTTACTAATCCTTTTCAAGATCAAGTAAGGGCCTACATTTCTGGAACTGAGTTTCCCTTTCTTGCCAAATCTCATCACCCCCTTCATTGGTGACATCTTCATAAGACTTCTGGCGACTCTGGGCAGTCTTAAGTGTATCTCTATTAAGGTGCACTTTCTCCATAGCGTGAATGACAAAATCTGGTCATATCAAGGCCGCTTTACCTACTTCAAACCTACCTACTGGTGATCTACATCTACGCTTATGCAATGCCTCATACGGGGCCATTTGAATGCTGGAATGGGAACTATTTATGTGGGCGAACTCAATAAGAGGAAGGTGATCATCCCAACTAACCTTGAAGTCGATCACACAAGATCTCAACGTGTCCTCTAGGGTCTGAATGGTACAATCTGCCTGACCATCCGTCTGAGGATGAAATACTATGCTAAGATTAACCTCAGTACCAAGACCTTTCTAAAATAACTTGCAGAAATGAGAGGTAAAGTGAGGACCTCTATCTGAGATGATAGACAAAGGAACCCTACGCAACCTCACAATCTCATTAATGTAAAGCTTGGCGTAATCCTCTACCGGATTTGTAGTCTTGACCGCCAAAAAGCGAGAAGACTTAGTAACCCTATCAAGAATCACCCAAATGGAGTCATGCTATCTGCGAGTAAAAAGTAAACCTTTGATGAAGTCCATGTTGATAACTTCCCACTTCCAAGTAGGAATGTCAATCCCTTGAGTCATACCTCCTGGTATCTGATGTTCTACCTTGACTTGCTGGCGATTTAGGCACTTAGCCACAAAATCTACTATATCTCTTTTAATACCATTCCACCAATAGACTTCCCGCAGATCGTTGTTCATCTTAGTGGCGCCTGGATGGATAGAATATCTTGAGTTATGGGCCTCTACAAGAATATGTTGTCTCAACTCGCCCACATTAGGAACACATAATCGACCCTGGTAGCGAAGCACACCATCTCCCCCTAGGGAGATAAACATCAACTTTCTATTGATGGACTGCACACTTGAGTTCATTTTGTGCTAAGAGTTATGACCATCTGTAGTTGACACATCGATAATTTTCATCTAACTTGCTGCTGACCCTCTTCTACGGTCAGACCTACAGACCGTGAATCAAATGACTATCTCTGATGGTCGATCGTAGTTTGTGTCAGAGGCTGGGAAAAGGAAGTCTCAATCCACGGACCGTGGTCTGATATACGGACCGTGGATCTGTCCGTGGGCTGGGTCGGGACTTAAAGGGGTTTCAGTGGTGAACCACGGACCACAAGCACGGGCCGTGGTCTCACCTATGGTCCGGGGATGGCAACTGTGGGTTACAC
The DNA here is from genome assembly GCF_000226075.1 of Solanum tuberosum. Taxonomy (NCBI): domain Eukaryota; kingdom Viridiplantae; phylum Streptophyta; class Magnoliopsida; order Solanales; family Solanaceae; genus Solanum; species Solanum tuberosum. Next base: position 836,617 of record NW_006239108.1, read on the forward strand.
CTGGAATTTCTCAAAATCTACATTTTTGGTCTGTTTTGAATACGGGTGTTACATTATCTCCCCCTTGGGACAACTAGTCCTCGAATGAAGACTAAACTAGCTGAAATAGAGGGAGAGTCCTGCAATCCCAACCACTAAAAACTGAGAACTGAATTTCTGACTGAACTGAGTTACAAGAACATGCAAATACGCTAAAAATGCAAGTACAAACTGAAGGAACGTGATTCTAAGACTTAATTTTACGCATGAATGGCTGAAAAACTGAAGAGGAACTATTACCTCAAGCTGGATTGGAATCAAAAGGCAAGAAGTGAGGGTACTTGGACTTCATGGCTGCTTATGCTTCCCAAGTAGCTCCCTCTACAGACTGACTCCTCCACCAAACCTTGATTGAAGCGACTTATTTGTTTCTCAACCTTCTAAACTGACGATCGAGAATCTCAATTGGTACATCGTCATATGAAAGGCTATCTTTTACAGTCCACACTCTCTAATGGCACTATGAATGCTGGATCACCCACAAACTTTTTCAAAAGTGAAATGTGAAAAAATAGATGCACTGCTGCTAAATCTGCTGGCAACTCTAACTCATAAGCCACTTTACTAATTTTCGAGATCCGGTAAAGGCCTATATTTATGGGACTGAGCTTCCCTTTCTTGCCAAATCTCATCACTCCATTCATGGGTGACACTTTCAGGAAAACCCAATCATCAACTTGGAACTCTAGTTTCCTTCTTTTAACATCTTCATAAGACTTCTGGCGACTCTGGGCACTCTTAAGTCTATCTCTATTAAGGTGCACTTTCTCCATAGCATCAAGGACCAAATCTGGTACTATCAAGGCTGCTTTACCTACTTCGAACCTACCAACTTGAGATCTACATCTTTGCCCAAACAATGCCTCATAAGGGGCCATCTGAATGCTGGAATGGTAACTATTTCTGTAGGCAAACTCAATAAGAGAAATGTGATCATCCCAACTAACCTTGAAGTCGATCACACAAGCTCTCAACATGCCCTCTAGGGTCTGAATTGTACGCTCTGCCTGACCATCCGTCTGAGGATGAAATACTATGATAAGATTAACCTAAGTACCAAGACCTTTCCGGAATAACTTCCACAAATGAGAGGTGAAGTGAGGACTTCTATCTGAGATGATAGCTAAAGGAACCCTATTCAACCTCATAATCTCATTAATGTAAAGCTTGGCGTAATCCTCCGCCGAATTTGTTGTCTGGACCGCCAAAAAGCGAGGAGACTTAGTAACCCTATCAACAATCACCCAAATGGAGTCATGTTGTCTGCCAGTACGAGGTAAACCTGTGATGAAGTCCATGTTGATAACTTCCCACTTCCAAGTAGGAATGTCAATCCCTTGAGTCATACCTCTTGGTTTCTGATGGTCTACCTTGACTTGTTGGCGATTTCGACATTTAGCCACAAAATCTACTATATCTCTTTTCATACCATTCCACTAATAGGCTTCCCGCAGATCGCGGTGCATCTTGGTGGTGCCTGGATGGATTGAATATCTGGATTTATGGGCCACTGCAAGAATATGTTGTCTAAACTCGCACACATTAGGAAGAAATAATCGACCCTGGTAGCGAAGCACACCATCTCCCCCTTGGGATATAAACCTCACATGTCTGTTGAATAACTGCACCCTTGAGTTCATTTGCTTCTAAGAGTTATGACCATCTGAAGTTGACCCATTTGAATGCTGGTATGGTAAATATTTATGACTATTTGAAGTTATGACTATTTGAAGTTGACCCATCAATAATTTTCATCTAACTGGCTGTTGACCCTCATCTACGGTCAGATCTACGGACAGTGGATCAAATGACGGTCCGTGCTGGTCGATCATGCTTTGTGTCAGAGGCTGGGTAAATGAGGTCTCAATCCACGGACACAGACCGCGGACCGTGGTTTGATCTATGGACGGTGGGTCTATCCGTGAGTGGGGACTTAGCCTATTTTCTAAGCTGGGTCTGGGAGGGGTTTCAGTGGTGAACCACGAACCACCAGCACGGGTCGTGGTCTTACCTATGGTCCGTGGATGGCAACCGTGGGTTGCACCTGGAACCTTTCAAAATCTGCATTTTTGGTCTGTTTCGAATACGGGCTGTTACATTATCTCCCCCTTGGGACCATTCGTCCTCGAATGAAGACAAAACAAGCTGAAATAGAGGGAGAGGCCTGAAATCCCTACCACTAAACACTGAGAACTGAATTTTTGACTGAACTGAATTCCATGAACATGCAAATACGCTGAAAATGCAAGTACAAACTGAAGGAACGTGCTTCTAAGACTGAATTTACGCATGAATGGCTGAAAAACTAAAGAGGTACTATTACATCAAGCTACATTGGAATTAGAAGGAAACTGGTGAAGATACTTGGACTTCATGGCTTCTTCTGCTTCCCAAGTAGCTCCCTCTACGGACTGACTCCTCCACGAAACCTTGATTGAAGAGACTTCTTTGTTTTTCAACAATCTAACCTGACAATCGAGAATATCAATTAATACATCGTCATAAGCCACTTTACCAATCCTTTTCAAGATCCGGTAAGGGCCTACATATCTAGGTCTGAGCTTTACTTTCTTGCCAAATCACATCAACCCCTTCATGGGTGACACTTTCAGGAAAACCCAATCATCAACTTGGAACTCAAGTTCCCTTCTTCTCACATCTGCAGAAGACTTTTGGCAACTCTGGGCAGTCTTAAGTCTATCTCTATTGAGGTGCAGTTTCTCCATAGCATCAAGGACCGAATCTGGTCCTATCAAGGCTGCTTCACCTACTTTAAACCGACCAACTAGAGATCTACATCTATGCCGATACAATGCCTCATAACGGGCCATCTGAATGCTGAAATGGTAACTATTTCTGTAGGCGAACTCAATAAGAGGAAGGTGATCATCCCAACTACCCTTGAAGACGATCACACAAGCTCTCAACATGTCCTCTAGGGTCCGAATGGTATGCTCTGCCTGAACATTCGTCTGAGGATGGAATTCTGTGCTAATATTAACCTCAGTACCAAGACCTTTCTGAAATGACATCCAGAAATAAGAGATAAAGTGAGGACCTCTATCTGAGATGATAGTCAAAGGAACCCTATGCAACCTGACAATCTTATTAATGTAAATCTAGGCGTAATCCTCCACCGAATTTGTAGTCTTGACCGCCAAAAAGCGAGAAGACTTAGTAACCCTATCAACGATCACCCAAATGGATTCATGCTGTCTGCGAGTACGAGGTAAACCTGTGCTGAAGTCCATGTTGATAACTTCCCACTTCCAAGTAGGAATGTCAATCCCTTGTGGAATACCTCCTGATTTTTGATGTTCTACCTTGACTTGCTGGCGTTTTGGGCAATTAGCCATAAAATGTAATATATCTCTTTTCATACCATTCCACCAATAGACTTCCCACAGACCGCGGTTCATCTTAGTGCCGCCTGGATGGATAGAATATCTAGAGTTATGGGCCTCTGCAAGAATGTGTTGTCTCATCTCACCCACATTAGGAAGAAATAATCGACTCTAGTAGCGAAGCACACCATCTCCCCCTTGGGAGATAAACCTAAACTCTTTGTTGATGGACTGCACCCTTGAGTTCATTTGGTGCTAAGATTTATGACTATCTGAAGTTGAACCATCAATAATTTTCATCTGACTGGCTACTGACCCTCATCTACGGTCAGACCTATAGACCGTGGATCAAATGACGGTCCGTGCTGGACGATCGTAGTTTGTGTCAGAGGCTCGGTAAATGAGGTCTCAATCCACGGACACAGACCACGGACCGTGGTCTGATCTACGGACCATGGGTCTATCCGTGTGTCTGGACTTAGCCTATTTTCTAAGCTGGGTCTCTGAAGGGTTTCAGTGGTACACCATGGACCACCAGCACGGGCCGTGATCTGACCTACGGTCCGTAGATGGCAACCGTGGGTTGCACCTGGAATTTCTCAAAATCTGTATTTTTGATCTGTTTCGAATGCGGGTTGTCACATTATCTCCCCCTTAGGACCATTCGTGCTCGAATGAAGACTAAACTAGCTGAAATAGAGGGAGAGGCCTGCAATCCCTACCAAGAAACACTGAGAACTGAATATCTGACTGAACTGAGTTCCAAGAACATGCAAATACGCTGAAAATGCAAGTACAAGCTGAAGGAACGTGATCCTAAGTGAATTTACGCATGAATGGTGGAAAAACTGAAGAGGAACTATTAGCTCAAGCTGGAGAGGAATCAGAAGGAAAGAGGTAAGGATACTTGGACTTCATGGCAGCTTCTGCTTCCCAAGTACCTCCCTCTACGGACTGACTCATCCACAAAACCTTGACTTAAGCGACTTCTTTGTTTCTCAACCTTCTAACTTGACGATCGAGAATCTCAACTGGTACATCCTCATATGAAAGACTTTATTTTACAACCACACTCTCGAATGGCAGTATGGATGCTGGACCACCCACACACTTTATCAAAAGTGAAATGTGAAAAATTGGATGCCCTGCTGCTAAATTTGCTGGAAACTCTAACTCATAAGCCCCTTTACCAATCCACTTCAAGATCTAGTAAGGGCCTACATATCTGGGACTGAACTTCCCTTTCTTGCCAAATCTCATCACCCCCTTTATGGGTGACACTTTCAGGAAAACCCAATCATCAACTTGGAATTCTAGTTCCCTTCTTCTGACATCTGCATCAGACTTCTGGCGACTCTGGCAGTCTTAAGTCTATCTCTATTACGGTGCAGTTTCTCCATAGCATCAAGGACCAAATCTGGTCCTATTAAGGCTGCTTCACCTACTTGAAACCTACCAACTGGAGATCTACATCTACGCCCATAAAATGCCTCATAAGGGGCCATCTTAATGCTAGAATGGTAACTATTTCTGTAGGCGAACTCAATAAGAGGAAGGTGATCATCCCAACTAACCTTGAAGTCGATCACACAAGCTCTCAACATGTCCTCTAGGGTCTGAATGGTACACTCTGCCTGACCATCCGTCTGAGGATGAAATACTATGCTAAGAATAACCTCAGTACCAAGACCTTTCTGAAATGACGTCCAGAAATGAGAGGTAAAGTGAGGACCTCTATCTGAGATGATAGACAAAGGAACCCTGTGCAACCTCACAATATCATTAATGTAAAGCTTGGCGTAATCCTCTGCAGAATTTATAGTCTTGACCGCCAAAAAGCGAGAAGACTTAGTAACCCTATCAACAATCACCCAAATTGAGTCATGCTGTCTGCGAGTACGAGGTAAACCTGTGCTGAAGTCCATGTTGATAACTTCCCACTTCCAAGTAGGAATGTGAATCCCTTTTGTCATACCTCTTGGTTTCTGATATTCTACCTTGACTTGCTGGCATTTTGGGAATTTAGCCACGAAATCTACTATATCTCTTTTCACACCATTCCACCAATAGACTTCCCGCAGATCGCAGGATCATCTTAGTGGCGCCTGGATGGATAGAATATCTGGAGTTATGGGCCTCTATAAGAATATGTTGTCTCAACTCGCCCACATTAGGAACACATAATCGACCCTGGTAGCGAAGCACACCATCTCTCCTTTGGGAGATAAACCTCAACTCTCATCTACGGTCAGACCTACGGACCGTGGATCAAATGACGGACCGTGCTGGTCGATCGTAATTTGTGTCAGAGGCTGGGTAAAAGAGGTCTCAATCCACGCACACAGACCACGGACCGTGGTCTGATCTATAGTCCGTGTATGGCAACCGTGGGTTGCACCTGGAACTTCTCAAAATCTACATTTTTAGTATGTTTCGAATACGGGTTGTTACATTATCTCCCCCTTGGGACAACTCGTCCTCGAACGAAGACTAAACTAGCTGTAATAGAGGTAGATTCCTGCAATACCTACCACTAAACACTAAGAACTGAATTTCTGACTGAACTGAGTTCCATGAACATGCAAATACGCTAAAAATGCAAGTACAAGCTGAAGGAACGTGAATCTAAGACTGAATTTATGCATGAATGGTTTAAAAACTGAAGAGGAACTATTACCTCAAGCTAGAGTGGAATCAGAAGGAAAGAGGTGAGGATACTTGGACTTCATGACTACTTCTGCTTCCTAAGTAGCTCCCTCTACGGACCGACTCCTCCACCAAACCTTGACTGAAGCAACTTTTATGTTTCTCAACCTTTTAACATGACGATTGAGAATCTCAACTGGTACATCCTCATATGAAAGGCTATCTTTTACAGCCACACTTTCTAATGGCACTATGGATGCTGGATCACCCACACACGGGTAGTGGTCTGACCTACGGTCCGTGGATGGAACCCGTGGGTTGCACCTACAACTTCTCAAAATCTACATTTTTGGTTTGTTTCGAATACGGGCTGTTACATTATCTCCCCCATGGGACCATTCCTCCTTGAATGAAGACTAAACTAGCTGAAATAGAGGGAGAGTCCTGCAATCCCCCTACCACTAAACACTGAGAACTGAATATCTGACTGAACTGAGTTCCAAGACAATGCAATTACGCTGAAAATGCCAGAGCAAACTGAACGAACGTGATTCTAAGACTGAATTTACGCATGAATGGCTGAAAAACTAAAGAGGAACTATTACCTCAAGCTGAAGTGGAATCGGAAGGAAAGAGTTGAGGATACTTGGAATTCATGGCTGCTTCTTCTTCCCAAGTAGCTCCCTTTACGGACTGACTCCTCCACCAAACCTTGACTGAAGCGACTTCTTTGTTTCTCAAACTTCTAACCTGACGATCGAGAATCTCAACTGGTACATCCCTATATGAAAGGCTAACCTTTACAGCCACACATTTTTTTAAAAGTGAAATGTGAAAAACTGGATGCACTACTGCAAAATCTAATGGCAACTCTAACTATTAGGCCAGTTTACCAATCCTTTTCAAGATCCAATAAGGGCCTACATATCTGGGACTGAGCTTCCCTTTCTTGCCAAATCTCATCACCCCCTATATGGGTGACACTTTCAGGAAAACCCAATCATCAACTTGGAACTCTAGTTCCCTTCTTCTCACATCTCCATAAAACTTCTGGCGACTTTGGGAAGTCTTACGTTTATCTCTATTGAGGTGAACTTTCTCCATAGCATCAAGGACGGAATCTGGTCCTATTAGGGCTGCTTCACCTACTTCAGACTTACGAACTGGTGATCTACATCTCCGCCCTACACTGTCTCATAATGGGCCATCTGAATGCTGGAATGGTAACTATTTCTGTAGGGGAACTGAATAAGAGGAAGGTGATCATCCCAACTAACCTTAAATTCGATCACACATGCTCTCAACATTTCCTCTAGTGTCTGAATGGTACGCTCTGCCTGACCATCCGTTTGAGGATGAGATATTGTGCTTAGATTAACCTAAGTACCAAGACCTTTCTGAAATTACTTCTACAAATGAGACGTAAACTAAGGACCTCTATCTGAGATGATAGACAAAGGAACCCTGTGCAACCTCACAATCTCATTAATGGAAAGCTTGGCATAATCCTCCGCCGAATTTGTAGTCTTGTCCGCCAAAAAGGGAGAAGACATAGTAACCCTATAAACAATCACCCAAATAGAGTCATGCTGTCTGCGAGTACGAGGTAAACCTGTGATGAAATCCATGTTGATAACTTCCCACTTCCAAGTAGGAATGTCAATCCCTTGAGTCATACCTCCTGGTTTCTAATGTTCTACCTTGACTTGCAGGCTATTTAGGCACTTAGCCACAAAATCTACTATATCTCTTTTCATACCATTCCACCAATAGACTTCCTGCAGATCGCGGTTCATCATAGTGGCGCCTGGATGGATAGAATATCTGGAGCTATGGGCCTCTGCAAGAATAGGTCGTCTGAACTCGCCCACATTAGGAACACATAATCGACCCTGGTAGCGATGCACCCCATCTCCCCCTTGGGAGATAAACTTAAACTCTCGGTTGATGGACTGCACCCTTTATTTCATTTGGTGCTAAGAGTTATGACCATCTGAAGTTGACCCATCATTAATTTTCATCTAACTAGCTGTTGACCGTAATCTACGGTCAAACCTACGGACCGGGGATCAAATGACGGTCTATGCTGTTCGATCGCAGTTTTTGTCAGAGGCTGGGCAAAGGACGTCTTAATCCACGGACACAGACCACGGATTGTGGTCTGATCTATGGACCATGGGTCTATCCGTGAGTCGGGACTTAGCCAATTTTCTAAGCTGGGTTTGGGAGGGGTTTCAGTGATGAACCACGGACCACCAGCACAGGCCGTGGTCTAATCTACTGTCCATGGATGGCAACCATGGGTTGCACCTATAACTTCTCAAAAACTGTATTTTTGGTCTGTTTCTAATACTGTCCTATTACATTTTCTCCCCCTTGGGACCATTCGTCATCGAATGAAGACTAAATCAGCTGAAATAGAGGGAGAGGCCTGCAATGCCTACCACTAAACACTGAGAACTGAATTTCTTACTGAACTGAGTTCCATGAACATGCAAATACTATGAAAATGCAAGTACAAACTGAAGGAACATGATTCTAAGACTGAATTAATGCATGAATGGTTGAAAAACTAAAGAGGAACTATTACCTCAAGATGGAGTGGAATCAGAAGGAAAGAGGCGAGGATACTTGGACTTCATGGCTGCTTCTGCTTCCCAAGTGGCTTCCTCTACGGACTGACTCCTCCACCAAACCTTGACTGAAGCGACTTCTTTGTTTCTCAACCTTATAACCTGACGATCGAGAATATCAACTGGTACATCCTCATATGGAAGGCTACCTTTTACAGCCACAATCTCTAATGGCACTATGGATGCTGCATCACCCACACACTTTTTCAAAAGTGAAATGTGAAAAACTGGATGAACTGCTGCTAAATCTGCTGGCTACTCTAACTAATAAGCCACTTTACCTATCCTTTTTAAGATCCAGTAAGGGACTACATATTTGGGACTGAGCTTCCCTTTCTTGCCAAATCTCATCACCCCCTTCATGGGTGACACTTTCAGGAAAAATCCAATCATCAACTTGGAACTCTAATTCCCTTCTTCTCACATCTGCATAAGACTTCTGGCTACTCTGGGCTGTCTTAAGTCTATCTCTATTGAGTTGCACTTTCTCAATAGCATCAAGGACCAAATCTGGTCCTATCAAGGCTGCTACACCTACTTCAAACCTACCAACAGGAGATCTACATCAACGCCCATACATTGCCTTATAAGGGGCCATCTGAATGTTGGAATGGTAACTATTTCTGTAGGCAAACTCAATAAGAGGAAGGTGATTATCCCAACTAACCTTGTAGTCGATCACACAAGCTCTTAACATGTCCTCTAGTGTATGAATGGTACGGTCTGCCTGATCATCCGTCTGAGGATGAAATACTGTGCTAATATTAACCTCAGAACTAAGACCTTTCTGAAATGACTTCCAGAAATGAGAGGTAAACTGATGACCTCTATCTGAGATGATAGACAAAAGAACCCTATGCAACCTTACAATCTCATTAATGTAATGCTTGGCGTAATCCTCTGCCAAATTTGTAATCTTGACTGCCAAAAAGCGAGAAGACTTAGTAACCCTATCAACAATCACCCAAATTGAGTCATGCTATCTATGAGTACGAGGTAAACCTGTGCTAAAGTCCATGTTGATAACTTCCCACTTCCAAGTAGGAATGTCAATCCCTTGAGTCATACCTCCTGGTTTCTGATGTTCTACATTGACTTGCTGGCGATTTGGGCACTTAGCCACTAAATCTACTATATCTGTTTTCATACCATTCCACCAATAGACTTCCCGCAGATCGCGGTTCATCTTAGTGGCGCCTGGATGGATAGAATATCTGGAGTTACGAGCCTCTGCAAGAATATGGTGTCTCAACTCGCCCACATTAGGAACACATAATCGACACTGGTAGCGAAGCACAACATATCCCCCTTGGGAGATAAACCACAAATCTCTGTTGATGGACTGCACCCTTGAATTCATTTGGTGCTAAGAGTTATGACCATGTGAAGTTGACCCATCAATAATTTTCATCTAACTGACTGCTGACTATCATCTACGGTCAGACCTACGAACCGTGGATCAAATGACGGTCCGTGCTGCTCGATCGTAGTTTGTGTCAGAGGCTGGGTAAATGAGGTCTCAATCAACGGACACAGACCACGGACCGTGGCTCTATCCGTGAGTCGGGACTTAGCCAATTTTGTAAGCTGGGTCTGGGAGGGGTTTTAGTGGTGAACCACGGACCACAAGTACGGGCCGTGCTCTGAACTACGGTCCGTGGATGGCAACCGTGGGTTCACTTTGAACTTCTCAAAATCTGAATTTTTGGTCTATTTCGAATACGGGCTGTTACATTATCTCCCCCTTGGGACCATTCGTTCCAGAATGAAGACTCAACTAGCTGAAATAGAGGGAGAAGCCTGCAATCCTTACCACTAAACATTGAGAACTGAATTTCTGACTGAACTGTGTTCCAAGAACATGCAAATACACTGAAAATGCAAGTACAAACTGAAGGAACGTGATTTTAAGACTGAATTTACGCATGAATGGCTAAAAAACTGAAGAGGAACTATTACCTCAAGCTGGAGTGGAATCGGAAACGAAGAGGTCAGGATACTTGGACTTCATGGCTGCTTCTGCTTCCCAAGTTGCTCCCTCTACGGACTGACTCCTCCACCAAACCTTGACTGAAGCGACTTCTTTGTTTCTCAACCTTCTAACCTGACGATCGAGAATCTTAACTGGTAAATCCTCATATAAAAGGCTATCTTTTACAGCCACACTCTCTAATGACAGTATGGATGCTGGATCACCCACACACTTTTTCAAAACTGAAACGTGAAAAACTGGATGCACTGCTGCTAAATCAGCTGGCAACTCTAACTCATAAGCCACTTTACCAATCCTTTTCAAGACCCGGTAAGGACCTATAAATCTGGGACTTAGCTTCCCTTTCTTGCCAAATCAAATCACCCCCTTCATGGGTGACACTTTCGGGAAAAACCCAATCATCAACTTGGAACTCTACTTCCCTTCTTTTCACATCTGCATAAGACTTCTGGCGACTCTGGGCAATCTTAAGTCTATATCTATTGAGGTGCACTTTCTGCATAGCATCAAGGACCGAATCTAGTCCTATCAAGGCTGCTTCACCTACTTCAAACATACCAACTGGAGATCTACATCTACGCCCATACAATGCCTCATAAAGGGCCATCTGAATGGTGGAATGGTAACAATTTCTATTGGTGAACTCAATAAGAGGAAGGTGATCATCCCATCTACCCTTGAAGTCGATCACACAAGTTCTCAACATGTCCTCTAGGGTCTGAATGGTACGCTCTGCCTGACCATCCGTCTGAGGATGAAATTTCGTGTAAGATTAACCTCATTACCAAGACTTTTCTAAAATGGCTTCCAGAAATGAGAGGTAAAGTGAGGACATCTATCTAAGATGATAGACAAAGGAACCCTATGCAACCTCACAATGTCATTAATGTAAAGCTTGGCGTAATCCTCCGCCGAATTGGTAGTCTTGACTGCCAAAAAGCGATAAGACTTAGTAACCCTATCAACAATCACCCAAATGGAGTCATGCTGTCTGCGAGTACGAGGTAAACCTGTGATGAAGTCCATGTTGATAACTTCCCACTTCAAAGTAGGAATGTCAATCCCTTGAGTCATACCTCCTGGTTTCTGATGTTCTAACTTGACCAGCTGGCGATTTGGGCACTTATCCATAAAATCTACTATATCTCTTTCCATACCATTGCACCAATAGAATTCCCGCAGTTCGCGGTTCACCTTGCCGGCGACTGGAAGGATAGAATATTTGGAGTTATGGGCCTCAACAAGAATATGTTCTCTCATCTCGCCCACATTAGGAACACATAATCGAACCTGGTAGCGAAGCACACCATATCCCTCTTGGGATTTAAACCTCAAATCTCTGTTGATGGACTGCACCCTTGAATTCATTTGTTGCTAAAAGTTATGAAGATGTGAAGTTGACCCATCAATAATTTTCATCTAACTGGTTGCTGACCTTCATCTACGGTCAGACCTACGGACCGTGGATCAAATGACGATCCGTGCTGGTCGATCGTAGTTTGTGTCAGAGGCTGGGTAAATGTGGTCTCTATCAGCGGACACGGACCATGGACTGATCTACGGACCGTGGGTCTATCCGTGAGTCGGGACTTAGCCAATTCTCTAAGCTGGGTCTGGGAGTGGTTTCAGTGGTGATCTACGGACCACCAGCACGGGCCGTGGTCTGACCTACAGTCCGTGGATAGCAACCGTGGGTTGCACCTGGAACTTCTCAAAATCTATATATTTGGTCTGTTTCGAATACAAGCTGTTACATTATCTCCCCTTTGGGACCATTCGTCCTTGAATGAAGACTAAACTAGTTGAAATAAAGGGAGAGGCCTGCAATCCCTACCACTAAACACTGAAAACTGAATTTCTAACTGAACTGAGTTCCAAGAACATGCAAATACGCAGAAAATGCAAGTACAAACTGAAGGAACGTGATTCTAAGACTGAATTTATGCATGAATGGCTGAAAAACTAAAGAGGAACTATTATCTCAAGTTGGAGTGGAATCGGAAGGAAAGAGGTGAGGATACTTGGACTTCGTGGGTACTTCTGCTTCCCAAGTAGCTCCCTCTATGGACTGACTCCTCCACCAAACCTTGATTGAAGCGAATTCTTTGTTTCTCAACCTTCTAACCTGACGATCGAGAATCTTAACAGGTACATCCTCATATTAAAGGCTATCTTTTATAGCCACACTCTCTAATGGCACTATGGATGCTGGATCGCCCACAAACTTTTTCAAAAGTGAAATGTGAAAAAATTGGATGCACTGCTGCTAAATCTACTGGCAACTCTAACTCATAAGCCACTTTACTAATCCTTTTCAAGATCCGGTAAGGGCCTACATATCTGAGACTGAGATTCCCTTTCTTGCCAAATCTCATCACCCCCTTCATTGGTGACACTTTCAGGGAAACCCAATCATCAACTTGGAATTCTACTTCCCTTCTTCTTACATATTCATAAGACTTCTGGCGACTCTGGGCAGTCTTAAGTCTATCTCTATTGAGGTGCACTTTCTCCAAAGCATCAAGGACCGAATCTGGTCCTATCAAGGCTGCTTCACCTACTTTAAACCTACAAACTGGAGATCTACATATACGCCCATACAACGCCTCATAAGGGGCCATCTGAATGCTGGAATGGTAACTATTTCTGTAGGTGAACTCAATTAAGAGGAAGGTGATCATCCCAACTATCCTTGAAGTCGATCACACAAGCTCTCAACATGTCCTCTCGGGTCTGAATGGTACGCTCTGCCTGACCATCCGTCTGAGGATGAAATTTTGTGCTAACATTAACCTCAGTACCAAGACCTTTCTGGAATGACTTCCAGAAATGAGAGGTAAATTTAGGACCTTTATCTAAGATGATAGACAAAGGAACCCTATGCAACCTCTCAATCTCATTAATGTAAAGCTTGGCATAATCCTACGCCGAATATGTAGTCTTGACCGCCAAAAAGCGAGAAGAGTTAGTAACCCTATCAACAATCACCCAAATGGAGTCATGCTGTCTGCGAGTACGAAGTAAACCTGTGATGAAGTCCATGTTGATAACTTCCCACTTCAAAGTAGGAATGCCAATCCCTTGAGTCATACCTCCTAGTTTCTTATGTTCTACCTTGACCTGCTGGCGATTTGGGGTCTTAGCCACAAAATCTACTATATCTCTTTTTATACCATTCCACCAATAGACTGCCCGCAGATCGCGGTTCATCTTAGTGGCGCCTGGATAGATAGAATATTTGGAGTTATGGGCCTCTCCAAGAATATGTTGTCTCAACTCTCCCACATTAGGAACACATAAATTGACCCTGGTAGTGAAGCACACCATATCCACCTTGGGAGATAAACCTCAAATCTCTGTTGATGGACTGCACCCTTGAGTTCATTTGGTGCTAAGATTTATGACCATCTTAAGTTGACCCATCAATAATTTTCATCTAACTGGCTGCTGAGCCACATCTACGGTCGGACCTACGGACCGTGGATCAATTGACGGTCAGTGCTGGTCGATCGTAGTTTGTGTCAGAGGCTGGGTAAATGAGGTCTTAATCAACGGACACAGACCACGGACCGTGGTCTGATCTACGGACCGTGGGTCTATCCGTGAGTCGGGACTTAGCCAATTTTCTAAGCTGGGTCTGGGAGGGATTTTAGTGGTGAACCACGGACCACCAGCACGGGCCGTGGTCTGACCTACGATCCGTGGATGGCAACAGTGGGTTGCACCTGGAACTTGTCAAAATCTGAACTTTTGGTCTATTTCGAATACAGGTTGTTACATTATCTCCCCCTTGGGACCGTTCATCATCTAATGAAGACTAAACTAGCTGAAATAGAGGGAGAGGCCTGCAATCCCTACAACTAAACACTGAGAACTGAATTTCTGACTGAACTGAGTTCCAAGAACATGCAAATACGCTGAAAATGCAAGTACAAACAGAAGGAACGTGATACTAAGACTGAATTTACGCATGAATGGCTATAAAACTGAAGAAGAACTATTACCTCAAGCTGAAATGGAATCGGAAGAAAAGAGGTGAGGATACTTGGACTTCGTAGCGGCTTCTACTTCCCAATTAGCTCCCACTATGGACTGACTCCTCCACCAAACCTTGATTGAAGCTACTTCTTTGTTTCTCAACCTTCTAACCTGACTATCGAGAATCTCAACTGGTACATCCTCATATTAAAGGCTATCTTTTACAACCACACTATCTAATGGCACTATGGATGTTGGATCGCCCACACACTTTTTCACAAGTGAAATGTGAAAAACTGGATGAACTGCTGCTAAATCTGCTGGCAACTCTAACTCATAAGCCACTTTACTAATCCTTTTCAAGATCCGGTAATGGCCTACATATCTGGGACTGAGCTTCCCTTTCTTGCCAAATCTCATCACCCCCTTCAAGGGTGACACTTTCAGGAAAACCCAATCATCAACTTGGAATTCTACTTCCCTTCTTCTCACATCTTCACAAGACTTCTGGCGACTCTGGGCAGTCTTAAGTCTATCTCTACTGAGGTGCACTTTCTCCATAGCATCTAGGACCGAATTTGGTCCTGTCAAGGCAGCTTCACTTACTTCAAACCTACCAACTGGAGATCTATATCTACGCCCATACAATGCCTCATAAAGGGCCATCTAAATGCTGGAATGGTAACTATTTCTGTAGGCAAACTCAATAAGAGGAAGGTGATCATCCCAAGTACGCTTGAAGTAGATCACACAAGCTCTCAACATGTCCTCTAGGGTCTGAATGGTACTCTTTGCCTGACCATCCGTTTGAGGATGAAATACTGTGCTAAGATTAACCTCAGTACCAAGACCTTTCCAAAATGACTTCTAGAAATGAGAGGTAAACTAAGGACCTCAATCTGAGATTATAGACAAAGAAACCCTACGCAACCTCACATTCTGATTAATGTAAAGCCTGGTGTAATCGTCCG
The DNA here is from genome assembly GCF_000226075.1 of Solanum tuberosum. NCBI lineage: Eukaryota > Viridiplantae > Streptophyta > Magnoliopsida > Solanales > Solanaceae > Solanum > Solanum tuberosum. The sequence goes on from NW_006239108.1 coordinate 852,221, forward strand.
TGGAATTTGTAGTCATGACCGCCAAAAAGCGATAAATCTTAGTAACCCTATCAACAATCACCCAAATGGAGTCATGCTGTCTGCGAGTACGAGGTAAACCTGTGATAAAGTCCATATTGATAACTTTCCACTTCCAAGTGGGAATGTCAATCCCTTGAGTCATACCTCCTGGTTTCTAAAGTTCTACCTTAACTTGCTGGCGATTTGGGCACTTAGCCACAAAATCTAGTATATATCTTTTCATACCATTCCACCAGTAGACTTCCCGCAGATCGCGGTTAATCTTAGTGGCGCCTGGATGGATAGAATATCTGGAGTTATGGGCCTCTGCAGGAATATGTTGTCTCAACTCTCCCACATTAGGAACATGTAACCGACCCTGGTTGCGAAGCACACCATCTCCCCCTTGGGAGATAAACCTCAATTCTCTGTTGATGGACTGCACCCTAGAGTTCATCTGGTGCTAAGAGTTATGACCATCTGAAGTTGACCCATCAATAATTTTCATCTAACTGGCTGTTGACCCTCATCTACGGTCAGACCTACGCACCGTGGATCAAATGATGGTCCGTGCTGGTCGATCGTAGTTTGTGTCAGAGGCTGGGTAAATGAGGTCTCAATCCACGGACACAGACCACGGACCGTGGTTTGATCTACGGACCGTGGGTCTGTCCGTGAGTTGGGACTTAGCCAATTTTCTAAGCTGGATCTGGGAGGGGTTTCAGTGGTGAACCATGGACCACCAGCACGGGTCGTGGTCTGACCTATGGGTCCGTGGATGGCAAGCGTGGGTTGCACTTAGAACTTCTCAAAATCTACATTTTTGGTCTGTTTCGAATACGGCCTATTACATTATCTCCCCCTTGGGACCATTCGTCCTCGAATGAAGACTAAACTAGCTAAATTAGAGGTAGAGGCCTGCAATCCCTACAACTAAACACTAAGGACTGAATCTCTGACTGAACTGAGTTACAAGAACATGCAAATACGCTGAAAATACAAGTACAAACTGAAGGAACGTAGCTGGAGTGGAATTCGAAGGAAAGAGGTGAGGATACCTGGACCTCATAGCTGCTTCTGCTTCCCAAGTAGCTCCCTTTCTTGCCAAATCTCATCACCCCATTCATGGGTGACACTTTCAGGAAAATCCAATCATCAACTTGGAACTATAGTTCGCTTCTTCTCACATCTGCATAAGACTTCTGGCAACTCTGGGCGGACTTAAGTCTATCTCAATTGAGGTACACTTTCTCCATAGCATCTCGGACCGAATCTGGTCCTATCAAGGATGTTTCACCTACTTCAAACCTACCACCTAGAGATCTACATCTACGCCCATACAATGCCTCATAAGGGGCCATCTGAATGCTGGAATGGTAACTATTGTTGTAGGCAAACTCAATAAGAGGAAGGTGATCATCCCAACTACCTTTGAAGTTGATCATACAAGCTCTCAAAATGTCCTCTAGGGTATGAATGGTAGGCTCTGCCTGACCATCCATCTGAGGATAAAATATTGTGCTAAGATTAACCTCAGTACCAAGGCCTTTCTGAAATGACTTCCAGAAATGAGAGGTAAACTGAGGACCTCTATCTGAGATGATAGACAAAGGAACCCCATGTAACCTCACGATCTCATTAATGTAAAGCTTGGCGTAATCCTCCGCCGAATCTGTAGTCTTGAC
>NW_006239108.1:854233-855158 GCF_000226075.1 Solanum tuberosum
TAGTTTATGTCAGAGGCTGGGTAAAGGAGGTCTCAATCCACGGACACAGACCACGGACCGTGGTTTGATCTACGGACCGTGCGTCTGTCCGTGAGTTGGGATTTAGCCAATTTTCTAAGCTGGATCTGCAAGGGATTTCAGTGGTGAACCATGGACCACCAGCATGGGCCGTGGTCTGACCTATGGTCCGTGGATGGCAAGCGTGGGTTGCACTTAGAACTTCTCAAAATCTGCATTTTTGGTCTGTTTCGAATACGGGCTATTACATTATCTCCCCCTTGGGACCATTCGTCCTCGAATGAAGACTAAACTAGCTAAATTAGAGGTAGAGGCCTGCAATCCCTACAACTAAACACTGAGGACTGAATCTCTGACTGAACTGAGTTACAAGAACATGCAAAGACGCTGAAAATACAAGTACAAACTGAAGGAACGTAGCTGGAGTGGAATCCGAAGGAAAGAGGTTAGGATACCTGGACTTCATAGCTGCTTCTTCTTCCCAAGTAGCTCCCTTTCTTGCCAAATCTCATCACCCCATTCATGGGTGACACTTTCAGGAAAATCCAATCATCAACTTGGAACTATAGTTCGCTTCTTCTCACATCTGCATAAGACTTCTGGCAACTCTGGACGGTCTTAAGTCTATCTCTATTGAGGTACACTTTCTCCATAGCATCTCGGACCGAATCTGGTCCTATCAAGGATGTTTCACCTACTTCAAACCTACCACCTGGAGATCTACATCTACGCCCATACGATGCCTCATAATGGGCCATCTGAATGCTGGAATAGTAACAATTTCTTTAGGCGAACTCAATAAGAGGAAGGTGATCATCCCAACTACCTTTGAAGTTGATCATACAAGCTCTCAAAATGTCCTCTAGGGTATGAATGGTAGGCTCTGCCTGACCATCCATCTGAGGAT
>NW_006239108.1:856595-856967 GCF_000226075.1 Solanum tuberosum
GTGCTAAGATTAACCTCAGTACCAAGACCTGTCTGAAATGACTTCCAAAAATGAGAGGTAAACTGAGGACCTCTATCTGAGATGATAGACAGAGGAACCCTATGAAACTTCACAATATAATTAATGTAAAGCTTGGCGTATTCCTACGCTGAATTTGTAGTGTTGACCGCCAAAAAGCGAAAAGACTTAGTAACCCTATCAACAATCACCCAAATGGAGTCTTGTTGTCTGCGAGTACGAGGTAACCCTATTATGAAGTCCATATTGATAACTTCCCACTTCCATGTAGGAATGTCAATCCCTTGAGTCATACCTCCTGGTTTCTGATGTTCTACGTTGACTTGCTGGCGATTTGGGCACTTAGCCACAAAA
>NW_006239108.1:857907-858220 GCF_000226075.1 Solanum tuberosum
ATCGTAGTTTGTGTCATAGGTTGGGTAAAAGAGGTCTTAATCCACAGGCACAGACCACGGACCGTGGTCTGATCTGTGGACTGTGGGTCTGTCCGTGAGTCGGGACTTAGCCAATTTTCTAAGCTGGGTCTGGGAGGGGTTTCAGTGGTGAACCATCGACCACTAGCACGGGCCGTGGTCTGACCTATGGTCCGTGGATGGCAAGCGTGGGTTGCACTTGGAACTTCTCAAAATCTGCAATTTTGGTGTGTTTCGAATACGGGGTGTTACATTATTTCCCCCTTGGGACCTTAAGTCCTCCTTCATGGGTGAC
>NW_006239108.1:858320-859248 GCF_000226075.1 Solanum tuberosum
GCTGACCCTCATCTACGGTCAGACCTACGGACCGTGTGTCAAATGACGGTCCGTGCTGGTCGATCGTAGTTTGTGAAATAGGTTGGGTAAAAGAGGTCTCAATCCACGGGCACAGACCACGGACCGTGGTCTGATCTATGGACTGTGGGTCTTTCCGTGAGTCGGGACTTAGCCAATTTTCTAAGTTGGGTCTTGGAGGGGTTTCAGTAGTGAATCACGGACAACTAGCACGGGCCGTAGTGTGACCTATGGTCCGTGGATGGCAAGCGTGGGTTGCACTTGGAACTTCTCAAAATCTGCATTTTTGGTGTGTTTCGAATACGGGGTGTTACATTATCTCCCCCTTGGGACCTTAAGTCCTCCTTCATGGGTGATACTTTCAGGAAAACCCAATTATCAACTTGGAACTCTAGTTCCCTTCTTCTCACATCTGCATAAAACTTTTGGCGACTCTGGGCAGTCCTAAGTCTATCTCTATTGAGGTGCACTTTCCTCATAGCATCAAAGACCGAATCTGGTCCTATAAAGGCTGTTTCACCTACTTCAAACCTACCACCTGGAGATCTACATCTACGCCAATACAATGCCTCATAAGGGGCCATCTGAATGTTGGAGTGGTAAGTATTTCTGTAGGCGAACATAATAAGAGGAAGGTGATCATCCCAACTACCTTTGAAGTTGATCATACAAGCTCTCAAAATGTCCTCTAGGGTATGAATGGTAGGCTCTGCCTGACCATCCATCTGAGGATAAAATATTGTGCTAAGATTAACCTCAGTACCAAGGCCTTTCTGAAATGACTTCCAGAAATGAAAGGTAAACTGAGGACCTCTATCTGAGATGACAGGCAAAGGAACCTTATGTGACCTTACAATCTCATTAATGTAAATCTTGGCGTAATCCTCCGCCGAATTTGTAGTCTTGACCG
>NW_006239108.1:859784-860146 GCF_000226075.1 Solanum tuberosum
TGGCTGCTGACCCTCATCTACGGTCAGACCTACGGACCGTGGATCTAATGACAGTCCGTGCTGGTTAATCGTAGTTTGTGTCATAGGTTGGGTAAAAGAGGTCTCAATCCACGGGCACAAACCACGGACCGTGGTCTGAACTATGGACTGTGGGTCTGTCGGTGAGTCGGGATTTAGTCAATTTTCTAAGCTGGGTCTGGGAGGGGCTTCAGTGGTGAACCATGGACCACTAGCACGTGCCGTGGTCTGACCTATGGTCCGTGGATGGCAAGCGTGGGTTGCACTTGGAACTTCTCAAAATCTGCATTTTTGGTGTGTTTCGAATACGGGGTGTTACATTATCTCCCCCTTGGGACCTTAAG
>NW_006239108.1:863018-871822 GCF_000226075.1 Solanum tuberosum
ATTCCTTTTGTGCTAAGAGTTATGACCATTTGAAGTTGACCCAATCAACAATTTTTCTCTAACTGGCTGCAGACCCTCACCTACAATCAGACCTACGGACCGTGGATCAAATGACGGTCCGTGCTGGTCGATCGTAGTTTGTGTCATAGGTTGGGTAAAAGAGGTCTCAATCCATGGGCACAAACCACAGACCGTGGTCTGATCTATGGACTGTGGGTCTGTTCGTGAGTCGGGACTTAGCCAATTTTCTAAGCTGGGTCTGGGAGGGGTTTCAGTGGTGAACCACGGACCACTAGCACGGGCCGTGGTCTGACCTATGGTCCGTGGATGGCAAGCGTGGGTTGCACTTGGAACTTCTCAAAATCTGCATTTTTGGTGTGTTTTCGAATACGGGGTGTTACATTATCTCCCCCTTGGGGACCTTAAGTCCTCCTTCATGGGTGACACTTTTTAGGAAAACCCAATTATCAACTTGGAACTCTAGTTCCCTTCTTCTCACATCTGCATATAACTTCTGACGACTCTGGGCAGTCTTAAGTCTATCTCTATTGAGGTGCACTTTCCTCATAGCATCAAAGACCGAATCTGGTCCTATAAAGGTTGTTTCACCTACTTCAAACCTACCAACTGGAGATCTACATATACCCCCATAAAATGCTTCATAAGGGGCCATATGAATGTTGGAGTGGTAAGTATTTCTGTAGGCGAACTCAATAAGAGGAAGGTGATCATCCCAACTACCTTTGAAGTTGATCATACAAGCTCTCAACATGTCCGGGGATGGCAACCATGGGTTGCACGTAGAACTTCTCAAAATCTGCATTTTTGATCTCTTTCGAATACGGGGTGTTACATTATCTGCCCCTTGGGACCATTCGTCCTCGAATTTAGACTAAACTAGCTAAAATAGAGGGAGAGGCCTGCAATCCCTACCACTAAACATTGAGAACTGAATTTCTTACTGAAATGAGTTCCGAGAACATGCAAATACGCTAAAAATGCAAGTACAAACTGAGGGAACGTGAATTCTAAGACTGAATTTACGCATGAATGGCTGAAAAAGTGAAGAGGAACTATTACATCAAGCTGGAGTGGAATCGAAACGAAAGAGGTGAGGATACTTGGACTTCATGGCTGCTCTGCTTCCTAAGTAGCACCCTCTACGGATTGACTCCTACACCAAACCTTGACTGAAGCGGCTTTTTTGTTTCTCAGCCCTCTAACCTGACTTTCGAGAATCTTAACTGGTACATCCTCAAATGAAAGGCTATCTTTTACAGCCACACTCTCTAATGGCACTATGGATGCTGGATCACCCACACACTTTTTCAAAAGTTAAATTTCAAAAACTGGATGCACTGCTGCTAAATCTGCTGGCAACTCTAACTCATAAGCCACTTTACCTATCCTTTTCAAGATCCGGTAAGGGCTTTCATATTTGGGACAGTGCTTCCCTTTCTTTCCAAATCTCATCACCCCCATCATGGGTGACACTTTCAGGAAAACCCAATCATCAACTTGGAACTCTTGTTCCCTTCTTATCACATATGCATAGGACTTCTGGCGACTCTTGTCCGTCTTACGTCTATCTCTATTGAGGTGCACTTTGTCCATAGCATCAAGGACCGAATCTGGTCCTATCAAGGCTGCTTCACCTACTTTAAACCTACCAACTGGAGATCTATATCTACGTCTATACAATGCCTCATAAGGGGCTATCTGAATGTTGGAGTGGTAACTATTTCTGTAGGCGAACTCAATAAGAGGAAGGTGATCATCCCAACTACCCTTGAAATCGATCACACAATCTCTCAACACTTCCTCTAGGGTCTGAATGGTACGCTCTCAACATGAAGTCAGAGGGTCGGTAAAGGAGGTTTCAATTCACGGACACAGACAACGGACTGTGGTCTGATCTACGGACCGTGGGTTTGTCCATGAGTCGGGACTTAGCCTATTTTCTAAGCTGGGTCTGAGAGGGGTTTCGGTGGTGAACCATGGACCACTAGCACGGGCCGTGGTCTGACCTACGGTCCGTGGATGGCAACCGTGGGTTGCACCTGGAAATTCTCAAAATCTGCATTTTTGGTTTGTTTCAAATACGTGGTTTTGCATTATCTTCCCCTTGGGACCATTCGTTGTGAAATAACTAAACTAGCTGAAATAGAGTGAGAGCCCTCCAATCCTTTCCACTGAACACTGAGAACAGAATTTCTAACTGAACTGAGTTCCAAGAACATGCAAATACGCTGAAAATGCAAGTACAAACTGAAGTAACGTGATTCTATGACTGAATTTACGCATGAATGGCTAAAAAACTTAAGAGTAACTAACTCATATGCCACTTTACCAATCCTTTTCAAGATCCAGTAAGGGCCTACATATCTGGGACTGAGCTTCCCTTTCTTGCCAAATCTCATCACCCCCTTCATGGGTGACACTTTCGGGAAAACCCAATCATCAACTTGGAACTCTAGTTTCCTTCTTCTCATATCTGCATAAGACTTTTGGAGACTCTACGCAGTCTTAAGTCTGGGAAAACCCAATCATTAACTTAGAAGTCTAGTTCCCATCTCCTTACATCTGCCTAGGATTTCTGGCGACTCTGGGCTGTCTTAAGTCTATCTCTAATGAGTTGCACTTTCTCCATAGCATCAAGGACCGAATCTGGTCCTCCCAAGGCTGCTTCACCTACTTGAAACCTGCCAACTGGAGATGTACATCTACGTCTATACAATGCCTCATAAGGGGCCATCTGAATGTTGGAATGGTAACTATTTCTGTAGGCGAACTCAATAAGCGGAAGGTGATCATCCCAACTACCCTTGAAATCGATCACACAAGCTCTCAACATGCCCTCTAGGGTCTGAATGGTACGCTCTTGCTGACCATCCGTCTGAGGATGAAATGCTGTGTTAAGATTAACTAGAGTACCAAAACCTTTCTGAAATGACTTCCAGAAATGAGAGGTAAACTGAGGACCTCTATCTGAGATGATAGACAAAGGAACCCTATGCAACCTCACAATCTCATTAATGTAAAGCTTGGCGTAATCCTCCGCCGAATTTGTAGTCTTGACTGCCAAAAAGCGAGAAGACTTAGTAACCCTATCAACAATCACCCAAATGGAGTCATGCTGTCTGCGAGTACGAGGTAAACCTGTGATGATGTCCATATTGATAACTTCCCACTTCCAAGTAGAAATGTCAATCCCTTGAGTCATACCTCCTGGTTCTTATGTTCTACCTTCACTTACTGGCGATTTGGGCACTTAGCCACAAAATCTACTATATCTCTTTTTATACCATTCAACCAATAGACTTCTCGCAGATCGCGGTACATCTTAGTGGTGCCTGGATGGATAAAATATCTATAGTTATGGGCCTATGCAAGAATATGTTCTCTCAACTCTCCCACATTAGGAACACATAATCGACCCTGGTAGCGAAGCACACCATCTCCCCCTTGGGAGATAAACCTCAACTCTTTGTTGATGGACAGCACCCTTGAGTTCATTTTGTGCCAAGAGTTATGACCATCTGAAGTTGACCCATCAATAATTTTCATCTAACTGGCTACTAATCCTCATCTACGGTCAGAACTACGGACCGTGGATCAAATGACAATCCGTGCTGGTCAACCGTAGTTTGTGTCAGAGGCTGGGTAAAGGAGGTCTCAATCCAAGGACACAGACCACGGACTGTGGTGTGATCTATGGACCGTGGGTTTGTCCGTCAGTCGGGATTTAGCCAATTTTCTAAGCTGGGTCTGGGAGGGGTTTCTGTGGTGAACCACGGACAACCAGCACGGGCCGTGGTCTGACCTACGGTCCGTGGATGGCAACCTTGGGTTGCACCTGGAACTTCTCAAAATATGTATTTTTGGTCTATTTCAAATACGGGGTGTTATAATATCTCCCCCTTGGGACCATTCGTCCTCGAATGAAGACTAAACTAGCTGAAAGAGAGGGAGAAGAGAGCAATCCCTACCACTAAACACTAAGAACTTAATTTCTGACTGAACTGAGTTCCAAGATCATGCAAATATGATGAAAATGCAAATACAAACTGAAGGAACGTGATTCTTTGACTGAATTTACGCATATATGGCTGAAAAACTGAAGAGGAACTATTACCTCAAGCTATAGTGGAATCGGAAGGAAAGAGGTGAGGATACTTGGACTTCATCGCTGCTCTGCTTCCCAAGTAGCTCCCTCTAAGGACTGACTCCTCCACCAAACCTTGACTGAAGCGACTTCTTTGTTTCTCAACCTTCTAACCTGACGATCGAGAATCTCAACTGGTACATCCTCATATGAAAGGCTATATTTTACAGCCACACTCTGTAATGGCAATATGGATGCTGGATCACCCACACACTTTTTCAAAAGTGAAAGGTGAAAAACTGGATGCACTGGTGCTAAATCTGCTGGCAATTCTAACTCATAAGCCACTTTACCAATCCTTTTCAAGACCCGGTACGGGCCTACATATCTGAGACTGGGCTATCCTTTCTTGCCAAATCTCATCACCCCCTTCATGGGTAAAACTTTCAGAAAAACCTAATCATCAACTTGGAAATCGAGTTCCCTTTTTCTCACATCTGCATAAGATTTCTGGCGACTCTTGGAAGTCTTAAGTCTATCTCTATTGAGGTGAACTTTCTCCATAGCATCAAGGACCTAAACTTGTCCTGTCAAGGCTTATTCACCTACTTCAAACCTACCAACTGGAGATCTACATCTACGCCCATACAATGTCTCATAAGGGGCCATCTGAATGCTGGAATGCTACCCATTTTTATGGGCGTACTCAATAAGAGAAAGGTGATCATCCCAACTACCCTTGAACTCGATCACACAAGCTCTCACAATTTCCTCTAGGGTCTGAAAGGTACACTTTGCCTGACCATCCGTCTGAGGATGAAATACTGTGCTAAGATTAACCTCAGTACCAAGAGCTTTCTGAAATGACTTCGACAAATGAGAGGTTAACTGAGGACCTCTATCTGAGATGATAGACAAAGAAACCCTATGCAGCCTCACAATATCATTAATGTAAATCTTGGCGTAATCCTCCGCCGAATTTGTAGTTTTCACCGCCAAATGGAATCATGCAGTCTGCGAGTACAAGGTACACCTGTGATGAAGTCCATGTTGATAACTTCCCACTTCCAAGTAGGAAGGTCAATCCCTTGAGTCATACCTCCTGGTTTCTGATGTTCTACTTTGACATGCTGGGTCATCACCCCCTTCATGGGTAAAACTTTCAGAAAAACCCAATCATCAACTTGGAAATCGAGTTCCCTTTTTCTCACATCTGGATAAGATTTCTGGCGACTCTGGGAAGTCTTAAATCTATCTCTATTGAGGTGAACTTTCTCCATAGCATCAAGGACCGAAACTTGTCCTGTCAAGGCTTATTCACCTACTTCAAACCTACCAACTAGAGATCTACATCTACGCCCATACAATGTCTCATAAGGGGCCATCTGAATGCTGGAATGCTACCCATTTTTATGGGCGTACTCAATAAGAGGAAGGTGATCATCCCAACTACCCTTGAACTCGATCACACAAGCTCTCAACATTTCCTCTAGGGTCTGAAAGGTACACTCTGCCTGACCATCCGTCTGAGGATGAAATACTGTGCTAAGATTAACCTCAGTACCAATAGCTTTCTGAAATGACTTCGACAAATGAGAGGTTAACTGAGGACCTCTATCTGAGATGATAGACAAAGAAACCCTATGCAGCCTCACAATATCATTAATGTAAATCTTGGCGTAATCCTCCGCCGAATTTGTAGTTTTGACCGCCAAATGGAATCATGCAGTCTGCGAGTACAAGGTACACGTGTGATGAAGTCCATGTTGATAACTTCCCACTTCCAAGTAGGAATGTCAATCCCTTGAGTCATACCTCCTGGTTTTCCTGATGTTCTACTTTGACTTGCTGGTGATTTGGGAACTTAGCCACAAAATCTACTATATCTCTGTCCATACCATTTCCACCAAAAGACTTCACGCAAATCGCGGTACATCTTTGTGGCCCCTAGATGGATAGAATATCTAGAGCTATGGGCCTCTGCAAGAATATGTTGTATCAACTCACCCACATTAGGAACACAAAATCGACCCTGGTAGCGTAGCACACCATCTCCCCCTTGGGAGATAAACCTTGACTCTCTGTTGATGGACTGCACCATTGAGTTCATTTTGTGCTAAGAGTTATGACCATCTGAAGTTGACCCATCAATAATTTTCATCTAACTGAATGCTGACCCTCATCTACGGTCAGACCTACGGACCGTGGATCAAATGACGGTCCGTGCTGGTCAACCGTAGTTTGTGTTACAGGCTGGGTAAAGAAGGTCTCAATCCACAGACACAGACCACGGAATGTGGTCTGATCTACGGACCGTGGGTCTGTCCGTGAGTCGGGACTTAGCCAATTTTCTAAGATGGGTCTGGGAGGGGTTTCAGTGGTGAACCACGGACCACCAGCACGGGCCGTGGTCTTACCTACGGTCTGTGGATAGCAACCGTGTGTTGCACATGAAACTTCTTAAAATCTACTTTTTTGGATAATTTCGAATACGAGTTATTACAATATCTCCCCCTTGGGACCATTCTTGCTCGAATGAAGACTAAACTAGCTGAAATAGAGGGAGAGGCCTGTAATCCCAACCACTAAACATTGAGAACTGAATTTCTGACTGAACTGAGTTCCAAGAACATGCAAATACGCTGAAAATGCAAGTACAAACTGAAAGAATGTGATTCTAAGACTGAATTTACGCATGAATGTCTGAAAAAACTGAAGAGGAACTATTACCTCAAGCTGGAGTGGAATCGAAAGGAAAGAGGTGAGGATAATTGGACTTCAAGGTTGCTTTTGCTTCCCAAGTGGCTCCCTCTACGGACTGACTCTTCCACCAAACCTTGACTGAAGCGACTTCTTTGTTTCTCAACCTTCTAACTTGACGATCGAGAATCTCAACTAGTACATCCTCATATGAAAGGCTATCTTTTACAGCCACACTCTCTAATGGCACTATGGATAATGGATCACCCACACACTTTTTCAAAAGTGAAATGTGAAAAACTGGAGGCAGTCTGCTAAATATGCTGGAAACTCTAACCCATAAGCCACTTTACCAATCCTTCTCAAGATCCGATAAGGGCCTACAAATCTGGGACTGAGTTTCCCTTTCTTGCCAAATCTCATCACCCCCTTCATGGGTGATAATTTCAGGAAAGCCCAATCATCAACTTGGAACTGTAGTTCCCTTTAACTCACATCTACATAAGACTTCTGGCGACTCTGCGCAGTATTAAGTCTATCTCTATTAAGGTACACTTTCTCCATAGCATCAAGGACTGAATTTGGTCCTATCAAGGCTGTTTCACCTACTTCAAACCTACCAACTGGAGATCTACATCTACGCCCATACAATGCCTCATAAGGGGCCATCTGAATGCTGGATTGGTAAATATTTCTGTAGGCGAACTCAATAAGAAGAAGGTGATCATACTAACTACCCTTGAAGTCGATCACACAAGCTCTCAACATGTCCTCTAGTGTCTGAATGGTATGCTCTGCCTGACCATCCGTCTGAGGATGAAATACTGTGCTAATATTAACTTGAGTACCAAGACCTTTCTGAAATGACTTCCAGAAATGAGAGGTAAACTGAGGACCTCTATCTGAGATGATAGACAAAGGAATCCTATGCAACCTTACAATCCCATTAATGTAAAGCTTGGCGTAATACTCCACCGAATTTGTAGTGTTGACCGCCAGAAAGCGAGAAGACTTAATAACCCAATCAACAATCACCCAAATGGAGTCAGGCTGTCTGCGAATACGAGGTAAACCTATGATGCAGTCCATGATGATAACTTCCCACTTCCAAATAGTAATGTCAGTCCCTTGAGTCAGACCTCCTGGTTTCTGATGTTCTTCTTGAACTTGCTGGCGATTTGGGCACTTAGCCACAAAATCTACTATATCTCTTTTCATACCATTCCACCAATAGACTTCCCGCAGATGGCGGTGCATCTTAGTGGCGCCTGAATGGATAGAATATTTGGAGTTATGGGTCTCCGCAAAAATATGTTGTCTCAACTAGCCCACATTAGGAACACATAATCGACCTTGGTAGCGAAGCACACCATCTCCCCTTTGGGAGATAAACCTCGACTCTCTATTGATGGACTGCACACTTGAGTTCATTTTGTGCTAAGAGTTATGACCATCTGAAGTTGAACCATTAATAATTTTCATCTAACTGGCTGCTGACCCTCACCTACGGTCAGACCTACGGACCGTGGATCAAATGACGGTCAGTGCTGGTCGACCGTAGTTTGTGTCAGAGGCTGGGTAAAGGAGGTCTCAATCCACAGACACAAACCACGGGCCGTGGTCTGACCTACGGTCCGTGGATGGCAACAGTGGGTTGCACCTGGAACTTCTCTAAATCTACATTTTTAATCTGTTTCGAAAACGGGGTGCTACATTATCTCCCCCTTGGGATCATTCGTCCTCGAATGAAGACTAAACTAGCTGAAATAGAGGGAGAGGCCCGCAATTCCTACCACTAAACACTGAGAACCGAATATCTGACTGAACTGAGTTCTAAGAACATGCAAATACGCTAAAACTGCAGGTACAAACTGAAGTAACATGAATCTAAGACTGAATTTACGTATGAATGGATGAAAAACTGAAGATGCACTACTACCTCAAGCTAGAGTGGAATCGGAAGGAAAGAGGTGAGGATACTTGGACTTCATGGTTGCTT
>NW_006239108.1:871973-885385 GCF_000226075.1 Solanum tuberosum
TCTTTGTTTCTCAACTTTCTAACCTGACGATCGAGAATCTCAACTGGTACATCCTCATATGAAAGGCTATCTTTTACAGCCACGCTCTCTAATGGCACTATGGATCTGGACCACCCAAAAACTTTTTCAAAAGTGAAATGTGAAATGTGAAAAACTGGATGCACTGCTGCTAAATTTGCTGGCAACTGTAACTCATAAGCCACTTTATTAATCCTTCACAAGATCCGGTAAGGGCCTACATATCTGGGACTGAGCTTCCCTTTCTTGCCAAATCTCATCACCCCCTTCATGGAGGACACTTGCGGGAAAACTCAATCATCAACTTGGAACTGTAGTTCCCTTTTACTCACATCTACATAAGACTTCTGGCGACTCTTGGAAGTCTTAAGTTTATCTCTATTGAAGTGCACTTTCTCCATAGCATCAAGGACTGAATCTGGTCCTATCAAGGCTGCTTCACCTACTTCTAACCTACCAACTGGAGATCTACATCTACGCCCATACAATGCCTCATAAGGGGCCATCTGAATGATGGAATGGTCACTATTTCTGTAGGCGAACTCAATAAGAGGAAGGTGATCATCCCAACTACCCTTGAAGTCGATCACACAAGCTCTCAACATGTTCTCTAGGATCTGAATGGTATGCTCTGCCTGACCATCCGTCTGAGGATGAAATACTGTGCTAAGATTAACTTGAGTACCAAGACCTTTCTGAAATGACTTCCAGAAATGAGAGGTAAACTGCGGACCTCTATCTGAGATGATAGACAAAGGAATCCTATGCAACTTTACAATCTCATTAATGTAAAGATTGGCGTAATCCTCCACCGAATTTGTAGTCTTGACCGCCAGAAAGCGAGAAGACTTAGTAACCCAATCAACAATCACCCATATGGAGTCATGCTGTCTGCGAAAACGAGGTAAACCTGTGATGAAGTCCATGATGATAACTTCCCACTTCCAAGTAGTAATATCAATCCCTTGAGTCATACCTCCTGGTTTCTAATGTTTTTCCTGGACTTGCTGGCGATTTGGGCACTTAGCCACAAAATCTACTATATCTCAAAATCTCTAAACTAGCTGAAATAGAGGGAGAGGCCTGTAATTCCAACCACTACACATTGAGAACTGAATTTCTGACTGAACTGAGTTCCAAGAACATGCAAATATGCTGAAAATGCAAGTACAAACTGAAGGAACGTAATTCTAAGAATGAATTTAAGCATGAATGGCTGAAAAACTGAAGAGGAACTATTACCTCAAACTGGAGTGGAATCGAAAGGAAAGAGGTGAGGATACTTGGACTTCATGGTTGCTTTTGCTTCCCAAGTAGCTCCTTCTACGGACTGACTCCTCCACCAAACCTTGACTGAACTGACTTCTTTGTTTCTCAACCTTCTAACTTGATGATCGAGAACCTCAACTAGTACATCCTCATATGAAAGTCTATCTTTTCCAGCCACACTCTCTAAAGGCACAATGGATAATGGATCACCCACACACTTTTTCAAAAAGTGAAATGTGAAAAACTGGAGGCACTGCTGCTAAATCTGCTGGCAACTCTAACTCATAAGCCACTTTACCAATCCTTCTCATGATCCGGTAAGGGCCTACATATCTGGGACTGAGTTTCCCTTTCTTGCCAAATCTCATCACCCCCTTCATGGGTGACACTTTCAGGAAAACCCAATCATCAACTTGGAACTGTAGTTCCCTTTAACTCACATCTGCATAAGACTTTTGGCGACTCTGGGCAGTCTTAAGTCTATCTCTATTGAAGTGCACTTTCTCCATAGCATCAAGGACTGAATCTGGTCCTATCAAGGCTACTTCACCTACTTCAAACCTACTAACTGGAGATCTACATCTAAGCCCATACAATGCCTCATAATGGGCCATCTGAATGCTGGAATGGTAACTATTTCTGTAGGCGAACTCAATAAGAGGAAGGTGATCATTCCAACTACCCTTGAAGTGAATAACACAAGCTATCAAAATGTCCTCTAGGTTCTGAATGGTATGCTCTGCCTGACCATCCATCTGAGCATGAAATACTGTGCTAAGATTAACTTGAGTACCAAGACCTTTCTGAAATGACTTCCAGAAATGAGAGGTAAACTGAGGACCTCTATCTGGATGATAGAGAAAGGAATCCTATGCAACCTTACAATCTCTTTAATGTAAAGCTTGGCGTAATCGTCCACCGAATTTGTAGTCTTGACCGCCAGAAAGCGAGAAGACTTAGTAACCCAATCAACAATCACCCAAATGGAGTCATGCTGTCTGCGAATACGAGGTAAACATGTGATGAAGTCCATGATGATAATATCCCACTTCCAAGTAGTAATGTCAGTCCCTTGAGTCATTCCTCCTAGTTTCTGATGTTCTTCCTGGACATGCTGGCGATTTGGGCACTTAGCCACAAAATCTACTATATCTCTTTTCATACCATTCCACCAATAGCCTTCCTACAGATGGCGGTACATCTTAGTGGCACCTGGATGGATAGAATATATTGAGTTATGGGCCTCTGCAAGAATATGTTGTCTCAACTCGCCAACATTAGGAACACGTAATTGACCCTTGTAGCGAAGCACACCATCTCGCCCTTGGGAGACAAACCTCAAGTCTCTGTTGATGGACTGCACTCTTGAGTTCATTTTGTGCTAAGAGTTATGACCATCTGAAGTTGACCCATCAATAATTTTCATCTAACTGGCTGCTGACCCTCCTCAACAACTGTCAGACCTACGGACCGTGGATCAAATGACGGTCCGTGCTGGTCGACCATAGATTGTGTCTAAGGCTGGATAAAGGAGGTCTCAATCCACGGACACAGACGACGGACCGTGGTCTAATCTACGGACCGTGGGTCTGTCCGTTAGTCGGGACTGAGACAATTTTCAAAGGTGGGTCTGGGAAGGGTTTCAGGGGTGAATCACGGACCACTAGCACGGGCCGTGGTCTAACCTATGGTCCGTGGATGGCAACCATGGGTTACACCTGGAACTTCTCAAAATCTGCATTTTTGGTCTGTTTCGAAAACTGGGTGTTACATTATCTCCCCCTTGGGTCCATTCGTCCTCGAATGAAGACTAAACTAGCTGAAATAGAGGGAGAGGACTGCAATTCCTACCACTAAACATTGAGAACTGAATTTCTACTGAACTGAGTTCCAAGAACATGCAAATACGCTGAATATACAAGTACAAACTGAAGGAACGTGATTCTAAGACTAAATTTACGCATGGATGGCTGAAAAATTGAAGATGAACTATTACCTCAAACTAGAGTGGAATCGGAAGGAAAGAGGTGAGGATACTTGGACTTCATGGCTGCTTCTGCTTGCGAAGTAGCTCCCTCTACGGAGTGACTCCTCCACCAAACCTTTACTAAAGCGACTTCTTTGTTTCTCAACCCTCTAACCTGATGATCGAGAATCTTACCTAGTACATCCTCAAATGAAAGGCTATCTTTTACAGCCACACTCTCTAAAGGCTTTATGGATGATGGATCACGCACACACTTTTTCAAAAGTGAAATGTGAAAAACTTGAAGCACTGCTGCTAAATCTGCTGGCAACTCTAACTCATAAGCTACTTTACCAATCCTTCTGAAAATCCGGTAAGGGCCTACATATCTGGGACTAAGCTTCCTTTTCTTGCCAAATCTCATCACCCCCTTCATGGGTGACACTTTTAGGAAAACCCAATCATCAACTTGGCACTCTAGTTCCCTTCTTCTCACATCTGCATAAGACTTTTGGCGACTCTGGGCAGTCTTAAGTCTATCTCTATTGAGGTGCACTTTCTTCATAGCATCAAGGACCGAATCTGGTCCTTTCAGCGCTGCTTCACCTACTTCAAACCTACCAAATGGAGATCTACATCTATGCCCATACAATGCCTCATAAGGGGCAATCTGAATGCTGGAATGGTAACTATTTCTATAGGCGAACTTAATAAGAGGAAGGTGATCATCCCAACAACCCTTGAAGTCGATCACACAATCTCTCAACATGTCCTCTAAGGTATGAATGGTACGCTCTTCCTGACCATCCGTCTGAGGATGAAATACTGTTCTAAGATTAACCTGAGTACCGAGACCTTTCTGAAATGACTTCCAGAAATGAGAGGTAAACTGACGACCTCTATCTGAGGTGATAGACAAGGGAACACTATGCAACCTCACAATTTCATGAATGTAAAGTTTGTCGTAATCCTCTGCCAAATTTGTAGTCTTGACCGCCAAAAAAGCGAGAAGACTTAGTAACCCTATCAACAATCACCCAAATGGAATCATGCTGTCTGCGAGTACGAGGTAAACCTGTGATGAAGTCCATGATGATAACTTCCCACTTCCCAAGTAGGAATGTCAATCCCTTGAGTCATACCTCCTGGTTTCTGATGTTCTACCTTGACCTGTTGGCAAATTTGGCACTTAACAACAAAATGTACTATATCTTTTTTCATGCCATTGCACCAATAGAGTTCCTGCAGATCGCGGTACATATTAGTGGCGCCTGGATGGATAGAATATCTGGAGTTATGGGCCTCTGCAAGAATATGTTGTCTCAACTCTCCCACATTAGGAACACATGATTGACCATGGTAGCGAAGCACACCATTTCCCCTTGGGAGGTAAACCTCAACTCTCTTTTGATGGCTTGCACCCTTGAGTTCATTCTTTTCTAAGAGTTATGACCATCTGAAGTTGACCCATCAATAATTTTCATCTAATTGGCTGCTGACCATCATCTACGGTCAGACCTACGGATCGTAGATTAAATGACGGACCGTGCTAGTCGACCAGAGTTTGTGTCAGAGGCTGGGTAAAGGAGGTCTCAATCCATGGACACAGACCACGGACCGTGGTCCAATCTACGGACCGTGGGTCTGTCCGTGTTTCGGGACTTAGCCAATTTTCTAAGCTAGGTCTGGGAAGGGTTTCAGCGGTGAACCACGGACATCCAGCACGAACCGTGGTCTGACCTACGTTCCGTGGGTGGCAACCGTGGGTTGCACCTGGAACATCTTAAAATCTGCATTTTTGGTTTGTTTCGAATACGGGGTGTTACATTATCTCCCCCTTGGGACCATTCGTCCTCGAGTAAAGACTAAACTAGCTGAAATAGATGGAGAGGCCTACAATCTTTACCACTAAACACTGAGAACTGAATTTCTGACTGAACTGAGTTCCAAGTACAAACTGAAGGAACGTGATTCTAAGACTGAATTTACGCATGAATGGCTGAAAAACTGAAGAGGAACTATTACCTCAAGCTGGAGTGGAATCGGAAAGAAAGAGGTGAGGATAGTTGGACTTCATGGCTGCTTCTGCTTCCCAAGTAGCTCCCTCTACAGACTGACTCCTCCACCAAACCTTCACTGAAGCGACTTCTTTGTTTCTCAACTTTCTAACCTTACGATCGAAAATCTCAACTAGTACATCCTCATATGAAAGGCTATCTTTTACAGCCACACTCTCTAAAGGCAATATGGATGATGGATCACCCACACACTTTCTCAAAAGTGAAATGTGAAAAACTGGATGCACTGATGCTAAATCTGCTGGAAACTCTAACTCATAAGCCACTTTACCAATCCTTCTCAAGATCCGGTAAGGGCCTACATATCTGGGACTGAGCTTCCCTTTTTTTCCAAATCTCATCACCCCCTTCATGGGTGAGGCTTTCAGGAAGACCCAATCATCAACTTGGAAATCTAGTTCCCTTTTTCTCACATCTGCATAAGACTTCTGGCGACTCTAGGAAGTCTTAAGTCTAGCTCTATTGAGGTGCACTTTCTCCATACAATCAAGGACCGAATCTGGTCCAATCAAGGCTGCTTCACCTACTTCAAACCTACCGAATAGAGATCTACATCTACGCCCATACAATGCCTCATAAGGGGCCATCTGAATGCTGGAATGGTAACTATTTCTATAGGGAAACTCAATAAAAGGAAGGTGATCATCCCAACTACCTTCGAAGTCGATCACACAATCACTCAACATGTCCTCTAGGGTCTGAATGGTACGCTCTGCCTGACCATCCGTCTGAGTATGAAATACTGTGCAAAGATTAACCTGAGTACCGAGACCTTTCTGAAATGATTTCCAGAAATGAGAGGTAAACTGAGGACCTCTATCTGAGGTGATAGACAAAGGAACCCTATGCAACCTCACAATTTCATTAATGTAAAGCTTGGCGTAATCCTCTGCCGAATTTGTAGTCTTGACCGCCAAAAAGCGAGAAGACTTAGTTACCGTATTAACAATCACCCAAATGGAGTCATGCTTCTGCGAGTACGAGCTAAACCTGTGATGAAGTCCATGTAAATAACTTCCCACTTCCAAGTAGGAATGTCAATCCCTTGAATCATACCTCCTGGTTTCTGATGTTCTACCTTAAGTTGCTGGCGATTTGGGCACTAAGCCACAAAATCTACTATATCTCTTTTCATACCATTCCACCAATAGACTTCCCGCAGATCGCGGGACATCTTAGTGGCGCCTGGATGGATAGAAAATCTGGAGTTATGGGCCTCTGCAAGAAAATGTTGTCTCAACTCTCCCACATTAGGAACATATAATAGACCCTGGTTGCGAAGCAAACCATCTCCCCCTTGGGAGATAAACCTCAACTCTCTGTTGATGGACTGCACCCTTGAGTTTATTTTGAGCTAAGAGTTATGACCATATGAAGTTGACCCATCAATAATTTTCATCTAACTGGCTGCTAACCCTCATCTACGGTCAGAACTACGGACCGTTGATCAAATGACAGTCCATGCTGGTCGACCGTAATTTGTGTCAGAGGCTGGGTAAAGGAGGTCTCAATCCAAGGACACAGACCACGGACTGTGGTATGATCTATGTGTCAAAGGCTACATAAGACTTCTGGCGACTCTTGGAAGTCTTAAGTTTATCTCTATTGAGGTGCACTTTCCCCATAGCATCAAGGACTGAATCTGGTCCTATCAAGTCTACTTCAGCTACTTCACACCTACCAACTGGAGATCTACATCTACGCCCATGCAATGCCTCATAAGGGGCCATCTGAATGCTGGAATGGTAACTATTTATGTAGGCGAACTCAATAAGAGGAAGGTGATCATCCCAACTACCCTTGAAGTCGATCACACAAGCTCTCAAAATTTCCTCTAGGGTCTGAAAGGTATGCTCTGCCTGACCATCCGTCTGAGGATGAAATACTGTTCTAAGATTAACTGGAGTACCAAGACCTTTCTGAAATGACTTCCAGAAATAAGAGGTAAACTGAGGACCTCTATCTGAGATGATTGACAAAGGAATCCTATGCAACCTTACAATCTCATTAGTGTAAATCTTGGTGTAATCCTCCACCGAATTTGTAGTCTTGACTGCCAGAAAGCGAGAAGACTTAGTAACCCAATCAACAATCACCCAAATGGAGTCACGCTATCTGCGAATACGAGGTAAACCTGTGATGAAGTCCATGATGATAACTTCCCACTTCCAAGTAGTAATGTCAGTCCCTTGAGTCATACATCCTGGTTTCTGATGTTCTTCCAGGACATGCTGGCGATTTGGGCACTTAGCCACAAAATCTACTATATCTTTTTTCATACCATTCCACCAATAGAATTCCCGCATATGGCGGTACATCTTAGTGGCACCTGGATGGATAGAATATCTGGGGTTATGGGCCTCTGCAAGAATATGTTGTCTCAACTCGCCCACATTAGGAACACATAATTGACCATGGTAGCGAAGCACACCATCTCCCCTTTTGGGAGATAAACCTCGACTTTCTGTTGATGGACTGCACCCTTGAGTTCATTTTGTGCTAAGAGTTATGACCATCTGAAGTTGACCCATCAATAATTTTCATATAACTGAATGCTGACCATCATCTACGGTCAGACCTACGGGCCGTTGATCAAATGACGGTCCGTGCTAGTCAACCGTAGTTTGTGTCAAAGGATGGGTAAAGAAGGTCTCAATCCACAGACCCAGACCATGGAACGTGGTCTGATCTACGGACTGTGGGTCTGTCTGTGAGTCGGGACTTAGCCAATTTTGTAAGCTGGGTCTGGGAGGGGTTTCAGTGGTGAACCACGGACCACCAGCACGAGCCTTGGTCTGACCTACGGTCTGTGGATAGCAACCGTGGGTTGCATATGGAACTTCTCAAAATCTGTATTTTTGGACTATTTCAAATACGGGGTGTTACATTATCTCCCCCTTGGGACCATTCGTGCTCGAATGAAGACTAAACTAGCTGAATTAGAGGGAGAGGCCTGTAATCCCAACCACTAAACATTGAGAACTGAATTTCTGACTGAACTGAGTTCCAAGAACATGCAAATACGACTGAAAATGCAAGTACAAACTGAAGGAACGTGATTCTAAGACTGAATTTATGCATGAATGGCTGAAAAACTGAAGAGGAACTATTACCTCAAGATGGAGTGGAATCGAAAGGAAAGAGGTGAGGATACTTGGACTTCATGGCTGCTTCTGTTTCCAAAGTAGCTCCGTCTACGGACTGACTCCTCCACCAAACCTTGACTGAAGCGACTTCTTTGTTTCTCAACCTTCTAACTTGACGATCGAGAATCTCAACCAGTACATCCTCATATGAAAGGCTATCTTTTACAGCCACACTCTCTAATGGCACTATGGATAATGGATCACCCACACACTTTTTCAAAAGTGAAATGTGAAAAACTGGAGGCACTCTGCTAAATTTGCTGGCAACTCTAACTCATAAGCCACTTTACCAATCCTTCTCAAGATCCGGTAAGGGCCTACATATCTGGGACTAAACTTCCCTTTCTTGCTAAATCTCATCAACCCCTTCATGGGTGACACTTTCAGGAAAACCCAATCATCAACTTGGAACTCTAGTTCCCTTCTTCTCACATATGCATAAGACTTCTGGCAACTCTGGGCAGTCTTAAGTCTATCTCTATTGAGGTGCACTTTCTCCATAGTATCAATGACTGAATCTGGTCCTATTAAGGCTGCTTCACCTACTTCAAACCTACCAACTGGGGATCTACATCTACGCCCATACAATGCCTCATAATGGGCCATCTGAATGCTGGAATGGTAACTATTTCTGTAGGCGAAGTCAATAAGAGGAAGGTGATCATCCCAACTACCCTTGAAGTCGATCACACAAACTCTCAACATATCCTCTAGGGTCCGAATGGTACGCTCTGCCTGACCATACGTCTAAGGATGAAATACTATGCTAAGATTAACCTCAGTACCCAGACCTTTCTGAAATGATTTCTTGAAATGAGAGGTAAACTGAGGACCTCTCTCTGAGGTGATAGACAAAGGAACCCTATGCAACCTCACAATCTCATAAATGTAAATCTTGGAATAATCCTCCACCGAATTTGTAGTCTTGACCGCCAAAAAGCGAGAAGACTTAGTAACCCTATGAACAATCACCCAAATAGAGTCATGCTGTCTGCGAGTACGAGGTAAACCTGTGATGAAATCCATGTTGATAAGTTCCCACTTCCAAGTATGAATGTCAATCCCTTGAATCATTCCTCCTGCTTTCTGATGTTCTACCTTGACTTGCTGGCGATTTGGGCACTAAGCCACAAAATCTACTATATCTCTTTCATACCATTTCACCAATAGACTTCCCGCATATCGCGTTACATCTTAGTGGCGCCTGGATGGATAGAATATCTGGAGTTATGGGCCTCTGCAAGAATATGTTGTCTCAACTCTCCCACATTAGGAACACATAATCGACCCTAGTAGCGAAGCACACCATCTCCCCCTTGGGAGATAAATATCAACTCTCTCTTGATGGACTGCACCCTTGAGTTCATTTTGTGCTAAGAGTTATGACCATCTGAAGTTGACCCATCAATAATTTTCATCTAACTGAATGCTGACCCTCATCTACGGTCAGACCTACGGACCGTGGATCAAATGACGGTCCGTGCTGGTCAACCTTAGTTTGTGTCACAGGCTGGGTAAAGGAGGTCTCAATCCACGGACACAGACCACGGACCATGGTGTGATCTACAGACCGTGGGTTTGTCCGTTAATCGAACTTAGCCAATTTTCTAACCTAGGTATGGGAGGGGTTTCAGTGGTGAACAACGGACCACCAGCATGAGCCGTGGTCTGACCTACGGTTCATCCTCGAATGAAGACAAAACTAGTTGAAATAGAGGGAGAGGCCTGCAATCCCTACCACTAAACCCTGAAAATTTAATTTCTGACTGAACTGAGTTCCAAGATCATGCAAATACGCTGAAAATGCCGGTACAAACTGAAGGAATGTGATTCTTAGGCTGAATTTACGCATGAATGGCTGAAAAACTGAAGAGGAACTATTACCTCAAGCTGGAGTGCAATCGGAAGGAAAGAGGTGAGGATACTAGGACTTCATTGCTGCTCTGCTTCCTAAGTAGCTCCCTCTAAGGACTGATCCTCTACCAAAGCTTGACTGAAGAGACTTCTTTGTTTCTCAACCTTCTAACCTGACAATCGAGAATCTCAACTGGTACATCCTTATATGAAAGGCTATCTTTTACAGCCACACTCTCTAATGGCACTATGGATGTTGGACAACCCACACACTTTTTCAAAAGTGAAATGTGAAAAACTGGATGCCCTGCTACTAAATCTGCTGGCAACTCTAACTCATATGGCACTTTATCATTCCTTCTCAAGATCCGGTAACTTACAGCCACACTCTCTAATGGCACTATGGATGTTGGACAACCCACACACTTTTTCAAAAGTGAAATGTGAAAAACTGGATGCCCTGCTACTAAATCTGCTGGCAACTCTAACTCATATGGCACTTTATCATTCCTTCTCAAGATCCGGTAACGGCCTACATATCTGGGACTGAGGTTCCCTTTCTTGCCAAATCTCATCACCCCCTTCATGGGTTACACTTTCAGGAAAACCCAATCATCAACTTGGAACAGTAGTTCCCTTTTTCTCACATCTGCATAAGACTTCTGGCGACTCTGGGCAGTCTTAACTCTATCTCTATTGAGGTGCACTATCTCCAAAGCATCAAGGACCGAATCTGGTCATGTCAAGGCTGTTTCACCTAATTCAAACCTACCAACTGGAGATTTACATCGACGCCCATACAATGCCTCATAAGGTGCCATCTGAATACTGGAATGGTAACTATTTATGTAGGCGAACTCAATAAGAGGAAGGTGATCATCCCAACTACCCTTGAACTCGATCACACAAGCTCTCAACATGTCCTCTAGGGTCTGAAAGGTATGCTCTGCCTGACCATCCGTCTGAGGATGAAATACTATGCTAAGATTAACCTCAGTACCAAGACCTTTCAGAAATGACTTCCAAAAGAAGAGGTAAACTAAGGACCTCTATTTGAGATGATAGACAAAGAACCCTATGCAACCTCACAATCTCATTAAGGTAAATCTTGGTGTAATCCTACCGCCGAAATTTGTAGTCTTGAGCGCCAAAAAGCGAAAAGACTTAGTAACCCTATCAACAATCACCCAAATGGAGTCATACCGTCTACGCGTACAAGGTAAACCTGTGATGAAGTCCATGTTGATAACTTCCCACTTCCAAGTAGGAATGTCAATCCCTTGAGTCATACCTCCTAGTTTCTGATGTTCTACCTTGACTTGCTGGAGATTTGGGCACTTAGCCACAAAATCTACTTTATCTCTTTCCATACCATTCCAGGAATAGACTTCACGCAGATCGCGGTACATCTTAGTGGCGCCTGGATGGATAGAATAACTGGAGTTATGGGCCTCTACAAGAATATGTTGTATCAACTCGGCCACATTAGGAACACATAATCGACCCGGGTAGAGAAGCACACCATCTCCCCCTTGGGAGATAAACCTCAACTCTCTATTGATGGACTGCACCCATGAGTTCATTTTGTGTTAAGAGTTATGACCATCTGAAGTTGACCCATCAATAATTTTCATCTAACTGAATGCTGACCCTCATCTACGGTCAGACCTATGGACCGTGGATCAAATGACGGTCCGTGCTGGTCAACCGTAGTTTGTGTCAGAGGCTGGGTAAAGAAGGTCTCAATCCACAAACATAGACCATGGAACGTGGTTTGATCTACGGACCGTGGGTCTGTCCGTGAGTCGGGACTTAGCCAATTTTCTAAGCTGGGTCTGGGAGGGGTTTCAATGGTGAACCATGGACCACCAGCACGGGCCGTGGTCTGACCTACGATCTGTGGATAACAACCGTCGGTTGCACATGGAACTTCTTAAAATCTACATTTTTTGGACTATTTCGAATACGGGGTGTTACATTATCTCCCCCTTGGGACCATTCGTCCTCGAATGAAGACTAAAATAGCTGAAATAGAGGGAGAGGCCTACAATCCCAACCACTAAACACTGAGAACTGAATTTCAAACTTAACTGAGTTGCAAGAACATGCAACTACGCTGAAAATGCAAGTACAAACTGAAGGAATGTGATTCTAAGACTGAATTTACGCATGAATGGCTAAAAACCTAAAGAGGAACTAATACATCAAGCTGGAGTGGAATCGAAAGGAATGAGGTGAGGATACTTGGACTTCATGGCTTCTTCTGCTTCCCAAGTAGCTCCCTCTACAGACTGACTCCTCCACTAAACCTTGACTGAAGCGACTTCTTTGTTTCTCAACCTTCTAACCTGACGATCGAGAATCTCAACTGGTACATCCTCATATGAAAGGCTATCTTTTACACCCACACTCTCTAATGGCATTATGTATGCTGGATCACCCACACACTTTTTCAAAAGTGAAATGTGAAAAACTGGATGCACTGCTGCTGAATATGCTGGCAACTCTAACTCATAAGGCACTTTACCAATCCTTTTCAAGATCCGATAAGGGCCTACATATCTGGGACTGAGCTTCCCTTTCTTGCCAAATCACATTATCCCCTTCATGGGTGACACTTTCAGGATAACCTAATCATTAACTTGGAAATCTAGTTCCCTTCTTCTCACATCTGCATTAGACTTCTGGCGACTCTGGGCAGTCTTAAGTCTATCTCTATTGAGGTGGACTTTCTCCATAGCATTAAGGACCGAATCTGGTCCTATCAAGGCTGCTTCACCTACTTCACACCTACCAACTGGAGATCTACATCTACGCTCATAAAATGCCTTATAAGGGGCCATCTGAAAGCTGGAATGGTAACTATTTTTGTAGAAGAACTCAATAAGAGGAAGGTGATCATCCCAACTACCATTCAAGTCGATTACACAAGATCTCAACATGTCCTCTAGGGTCTTAATGGTACGCTCTGCCTGACAATCCGTCTGAGGATGAAATATTGTACTAAGATTAACTTGTGTACCAAGACCTTTCTGAAATGACTTCCAGAAATGAGAGGTAAACTGAGGACCGCTATCTGAG
>NW_006239108.1:885588-890384 GCF_000226075.1 Solanum tuberosum
CATACCATTGCACCAATAGACTTCCCGCAGATCGCGGTACATCTTAGTGGCGCCGGGATGGATAGAATATCTGGAATTATGGGCCTCTGCAAGAATATGTTGTCTCAACTCGCTCACATTAGGAACACATAATTGACCCTGGTAGCGAATCACAGCATCTCGCCCTTGGGAGATAAACCTCAACTCTCTGTTGATGGACTGCACCCTTGAGTTCATTTTGTGCTAAGAGTTATGACCATCTGAAGTTGACACCTGAATAATTTTCATCTAACTGGCTGTTGACCCTCATCTACGGTCAGACCTACGGACCGTGGATCAAATGACGGTCCGTACTGGTCGACCGTATATTGTGTCAGAGGCTGTGTAAACGAGGTATGATCCACAAACACAGACCATGGAACGTGGTATGATCTACGGACCGTGGGTCTGTCCGTGAGTCGGGACTTAGCCAATTTTCTAAGCTGGGTCTGGGAGGGGTTTCAGTGGTGAACCACGGACCACCAGCAGGTGCCGTGGTCTGACCTATGGTCCGTGTATGGCAACCATGGGTTACACCTGGAATTCTAAAAATCTACATTTTTGGTCTGTTTCAAATACAGGGTGCTACATTATCTCCCCCCCGGGCCATTCGTCCTCGAATGAAGACTAAATTAGCTGAAATACAGGGAGAGACCTGCAATTCCTACCACTAAACACTGAGAACTGAATTTCTGACTGAACTGGGTTCCAAGAACATGCAAATACGCTGAAAATTCAGGTACAAACTGAAGGAACGTGATTCTAAGACTGAATTTACGCATGAATGGCTGAAAAACCGAAGAGGAACTATTACCTCAAGCTGGAGTGGAATCGGTAGGAAAGATGTGAGGATACTTGGACTTCATGGCCGCTTGTGCTTCCCTAGTAGCTCCCTCTACGGACTGACTCTTCCACCAAACCTTGACTGAAGCAACTTTTTGTTTCTCCACTTTCTAACCTGACGATCGAGAATCTCAACTAGTACATCCTCATATGAAAGGCTATCTTTTACAGCCACACTCTCTAATGGCACTATGGATGATGGATCACCCACACAATTTTCAAAAGTGAAATGTGAAAAACTGGATGCGCTGCTGCTAAATCTGCTGGCAATTCTAACTCATAAGCCACTTTACCAATCCTTCTCAAGATCTGGTAAGGGCCTACATATCTAGGACTGAGCTTCCCTTTTTTGCCAAATCTCAGCACCTCCTTCATGGGTGACACTTTCAGGAAAACCCAATCATCAACTTGGAACTCTAGTTCCCTTCTTCTCACATCTGCATAAGACTTCTGGCGACTCTGGGCAGTCTTAAGTCTATCTGGTGCTATCAAGGATGCTTCACCTACTTCAAACCTACCAAATCGAGATCTACATCTACGCCCATACAATGCCTCATAAGGGGCCATCTGAATGCTGGAATGGTAACTATGGTCTGAATGGTACGCTCTGCCTGACCATCCGTCTGAGGATGAAATACTGTGCAAAGATTAACCTGAGTACCGAGACCTCTCTGAAATGACTTCCAGAAATAAGAGGTAAACTGAGGACCTCTATCTGAGGTGATAGACAAAGGAACCCTATGCAACCTCACAATTTCATTAATGTAAAGCTTGGCGTAATCCTTTGCCGAATTTGTAGTCTTGACCGCCAAAAATCGAGAAGACTTAGTAACCCTATCAACAATAACCCAAATGGAGTCATGTTGTCTGCGAGTACGAGTTAAACCTGTGATCAAGTCCGTGATGATAACTTCCGACTTCCTAGTAGGAATGTCAATCCCTTTAGTCATACCTCCTGGTTTCTGATGTTCTACCTTGACCTGCTGACAATTTTGGCACTTAACCACAAAATCTACTATATCTTTTTTCATACCATTCCACTAATAGACTTCCCGCAGATCACGGTACATCTTAGTGGCTCCTGGATGGATCGATTATTTGGAGTTATAGGCCTCTACAAGAATATGTTGTCTCAACTCTCCCACATTAGGAACACATAATTGACCATGGTAGTGAAGCACACCATTTCCCCTTGGGAGATAAACCTCAACTCTCTGTTGATGGACTACACCCTTGAGTTCATTTTGTGCTAAGAGTTATGACCATCTGAAGTTGACCCATCAATAATTTTCATTTAACTGGCTGCAGACCCTCATCTATGGTCAGACCTACGGACCGTGGATAAAATGACGGTCCGTGCTGGTACCGTAGTTAGTGTTAGAGGCTGGGTAAAGGAGGTCTCAATCCACGGACACAGACCACAGACCGTGGTCTGATCTACGGACCGTGGGTCTGTCCGTTAGTCGGGACTTAGCCAATTCTATAAGCTGGGTCTGGGCGGGGTTTCAGTGGTGAACCACGGACCACCAGTACGGGTCGTGATCTGACCTACGGTCCGTGGATGGCAACTGTGGGTTGCACCTGGAATTTCTCAAAATCTGCATTTTTGGTCTGTTCCGAATACGGGTTGTTACTTTATCTCCCCCTTTGGACCATTCGTCCTCGAATGAAAACTAAACAACTTGAAATAGAAGGAGTGGCCTGCAATTCCTACCACTAAACACTGAGAACTGAATTTCTGACTGAACCGAGTTCCAAGAACATGCAAATACGCTGGAAATGCAAGTACAAACTGAAGGAACGTGATTCTAAGACTGAATTTACGCATGAATGGCTGAAAAACTGGATGCACTGCTGCTAAATCTGCTGGCAACTCTAACTCATAAGCCACTTTACTAATCCTTCTCAAGATCCGGTAAGGGCCTACATATCTGGGACTTAGCTTCCCTTTCTTGCCAAATCTCATCACCCCCTTCATGGGTGACACTTTCAGGAAAACCCAATCATCAACTTGGAACTCTAGTTCCCTTCTTCTCACATCTGCATAAAACTTCTAGCGACTCTGGCAGTCTTAAGTCTCTCTATTGAGGTGCACTTTCTCCAATGCATCAAGTACCGAATCTGGTCCTATCAAGGCTGCTTCACCTACTTCAAACCTACCAAATGGAGATCTACATGTACGCCCATACAATGCCTCATAAGAGGCTATCTGAATGCTAGAATGGTAACTATTTCTATAGGCGAACTCAATAAGAGGAAGGTGATCATCCCAACTACCCTTGAAGTCGATCACACAATCTCTCAACATGTCCTCTAGGGTCTGAATGGTACGCTCTGCCTGACCATTCGTCTGAGGATGAAATACTGTGCTAAGATTAACCTGAGTACCGAGACCCTTCTGAAATGACTTCCAGAAATGAGAGGTAAACTGAGGACCTCTATCTGAGGTGATAGAAAAAGGAACCCTATGCAACCTCACAATTTCATGAATGTTAAGCTTGGCGTAATCCTCTGCCGAATTTGTAGTCTTGACCGCCAAAAAGTGAGAAGACTTAGTAACCCTATCAACAATCACCTAAATGGAGTCATGCTGTCTGCGAGTACGAGGTAAACCTGTGATGAAGTCCATGATGATAACTTCCCACTTCCAATAAGGAATGTGAATCCCTTGAGTCATACCTCCTGGTTTCCGATGTTCTACCTTCACCTGCTGGCAATTTTGGCACTTAACCACAAAATCTACTATATCTTTTTTCATACTATTCAACCAATAGACTTCCCGCAGATCGCAGTACATCTTAGTGGTACCTGGATGGATAGAATATCATGAGTTATAGGCCTCTGCAGGAATATGTTGTCTAAACTCTCCCACATTAGGATCACATAATTGACCATGGTAGCGAAGCACACCATTTCCCCTTGGGAGATAAACCTCAACTCTCTGTTGATGGACTGCACCGTTGAGTTCATTTTGTGCTAAGAGTTATGACCATCTGAAGTTGACCCATCAATATTTTTCATCTAACTGGCTGCTGACCCTCATCTACGGTCAGACCTACGGACCGTGGATCAAATTACGGACCGTGCTGGTCGACCGTAGTTTGTGTTAGAGGCTGGGTAGACCGTGCTCGCTCTACGGACTGACTCTTCCACCAAACCTTGGCTGAAGCAACTTCTTTGTTTTTCAACCTTCTAGCCTGACGATCGAGACTCTCAACAGGTACATCCTCATATTAAAGGCTATCTGTAACAGCCACACTCTCTAATGGCACTATGGATGCTGGATCACCCACACACTTTTTGAAAAGTGAAATGTGAAAAACTGGATGAACTGCTGCTAAATCTACTGGCAACTCTAACTCATAAGCCACTTTACCGATCCTTTTCAAGATCCGGTAAGGTCCTACATATCTGGGACTGAGATTCCCTTTTGTGCCAAATCTCCTAACCCCCTTCATGGGTGACACTTTCAGGAAAACCCAATGATCAACTTGGAACTCTAGTTCCCTTTTTCTCACATCTGCATAAGACTTCTGGCGACTCTGGGAAGTCTTAAGTCTATCTCTATTGAGGTGCACTTTCTCCCTTGCATCAAGGACCGAATCTGGTCCAATCAAGGCTGCTTCCCCTACTTCAAACCTACCAACAGGATATGTACATCTACGCCCATACAATGACCCATAAGGGGCCATCTGAATGATGGATTGGTAACTATTTTTGTAGGCGAACTCAATAAGAGGAAGATGATCATCTCAACTACCGTTCAAGTCGATCACGCAAGCTCTCAACATGTCCTCAAGTGTCTGAATGGTACGCTCTGCCTGACCATCCGTCTGAGGATGAAATATTGTGCTAAGATTAACTTGAGTACCAAGACTTTTCTGAAATGACTTCAATAAATGAGAGGTAAACTGAGGACCTCTATCTGAGATGAT
>NW_006239108.1:895737-902136 GCF_000226075.1 Solanum tuberosum
AGTCTTAAGTCTATCTCTATTGAGGTGCACTTTCTCCCTTGCATCAAGGACCGAATCTGGTCCAATCAAGGCTGCTTCCCCTACTTCAAACCTACCAACAGGATATGTACATCTACGCCCATACAATGACCCATAAGGGGCCATCTGAATGATGGATTGGTAACTATTTTTGTAGGCGAACTCAATAAGAGGAAGATGATCATCTCAACTACCGTTCAAGTCGATCACGCAAGCTCTCAACATGTCCTCAAGTGTCTGAATGGTACGCTCTGCCTGACCATCCGTCTGAGGATGAAATATTGTGCTAAGATTAACTTGAGTACCAAGACTTTTCTGAAATGACTTCAATAAATGAGAGGTAAACTGAGGACCTCTATCTGAGATGATGGACAAAGGAATCCTATGCAACCATACAATCTCATTAATGTAAAGCTTGGCGTAATCCTCCACCGAATTTGTAGTCTTGACCGCCAAAAAGCGAGAAGACTTAGTAACCCAATCAATAATCACCCAAATGGAGTCATGCGTTTGCGAGTACGAGGTAAACCTGTGATGAAGTCCATGATGATAACTTCCCACTTCCAAGTAGTAATGTCAATCCCTTGAGTCATACCTCCTGGTTTCTAATGTTCTTCCTGAACTTGCTGGCGATTTGGGCACTTAGCCACAAAATCTACTATATCTCTTTTCATACCATTCCACCAATAGACTTCCCGCAGATCGCGGTACATCTTAGTGGCGCCTGGATGGATATAATATCCGGAGTTATGGGCCTCTGCAAGAATATGTTGTCTCAATTCGCCCACATTGGGAACACATAATAGACCCTAGTAGCGAAGCACACCATCTCGCCCTTCGGAGATAAACCTCAACTCTCTATTAGTGGACTGCACTCTTGAGTTCATTTTGTGCTAAGAGTTATGACCATCTGAAGTTGACCCATCAATAGTTTTCATCTAACTGGATGCTGACCCTCATCTACGGTCAGACCTACGGACCGTGGATCAAATGACGGTCCGTGCTGGTCGACTGTAGATTGTGTCAGAGGCTGGGTAAAGGAGGTCTCAATCCACAGACACAGACCACGGACCGTGGTCTGATCTACGGACCGTGGGTCTGTCCGTGACTCGGGACTTAGCCAATTTTCTAAGCTAGGAATGGGAGGGGTTTCAGTGGTGAACCACGGACCACCAGCACGGGCCGTGGTCTGAACTACGGTCTGTGGATGGCAACCATGGGTTACACCTGGAATTCTCAAATTCTGCATTTTTGGTCTGTTTCGAATACGGGGTGTTACATTATCTTCCCATTGGGACCATTCGTCCTCAAATGAAGACTAAACTAGCTGAAATAGAGGGAGAGGCCTGCAATTCCTACCACTAAACACCGAGAACTGAATTTCTGACTGAACTGAGTTCCAAGATCATGCGAATATGCTGAAAATGCAGGTACAAACTGAAGGAATGTGATTCTTAGACTGAATTTACACATGAATGGCTGAAAAACTGAAGAGGAACTATTACCTCAAGATGGAGTGCAATCGGAAGGAAAGAGGTGAGGATACTTGGACTTCATTGTTGCTCTGCTTCCTAAGTAGGTCCCTCTAAGGACTGATCCTCTACCAAACCTTGACTGAAATGACTTCTTTGTTTCTCAACCTTCTAACCTGACGATCGAGAATCTCAAATGGTACATCCTTATATGAAAGGCTATCTTTTACAGCTACACTCTCTAATGGCACTATGGATGCTGGACCACCCACACACTTTTTCAAAAGTGAAATGTGAAAAACTGGATGCACTGCTGCTAAATCTTCTGGCAACTCTAACTCATATGGCACTTTATCATTCCTTCTCAAGATCCGGTAACGGCCTATATATCTGGGACTTAGCTTCTCTTTCTTGCCAAATCACATCACCCCCTTCATGGGTTACACTTTCAGGAAAACCTAATCATCAACTTGGAACTGTAGTTCCCTTTTTCTCACATCTGTATAAGACTTCTGGCGACTCTGGGCAGTCATAAGTCTATCTCCATTGAGGTGCACTTTTTCCATAGCATCAAGGACCGAATCTAGTCATGTCAAGGCTGCTTCACCTAATTCAAACCTACCAACTGGAGATCTACATCTACGCCCATACAATGCCTCATAAGGGGCCATCTGAATGCTGGAATGGTAACTATTTCTGTAGGCGAACTCAATAAGAGGAAGGTGATCATCCCAACTATCCTTGAAGTCGATCACACAAGCTCTCAACATGTCCTCTAGGGTCTGAAAGGTACGCTCTGCCTGACCATCCGTCTGAGGATGAAATACTGTGCTAAGATTAACCTCAGTACCAAGACCTTTCAGAAATGACTTCGAAAAGAAGAGGTAAACTGAGGACCTCTATCTGAGATGATAGACAAAGAAACCCTATGCAACCTCACAATCTCATTAATGTAAAGCTTGGCGTAATCCTCTGCCGAATTTGTAGTCTTGACCGCCAAAAAGAAAGAAGACATAGTAACCCTATCCACAATCTCCCAAATGGAGTCATACCATATACGCGTACAAGGTAAACCTGTGATGAAGTCCATGTTGATAACTTCCCACTTCCAAGTAGGAATGTCAATCCCTTGAGTCATACCTTCCTAGTTTCTGATGTTCTACCTTGACTTGCTGGCGATTTGGGCAGTTAGCCACAAAATCTACTATATCTCTTCCCATACCATTCCACCAATAGACTTCCCGCAGATCGCGGTATATCTTAGTAGCGCCTGGATGGAAAGTATCTCTTTTCATACCATTCCACCAATAGACTTCCCGCAGATCGCGATACATCTTAGTAGCGCCTGGATGGAAATAATATCTGGAGTTATGGGCCTCTGCAGGTATATTTTATCTAAACTCGCCCACATTAGGAACACATAATTGCCCTGGTAGCGAAGCACACCATCTCCCCATTGGGAGATAAACCTCAACTCTCTGTTGATGGACTGCACGCTTGAGTTCATTTTGGGCTAAGAGTTATGACCATCTGAAGTTGACCCATCAATAATTTTCATCTAACTTGCCGCTGACCCTTATCTACGGTCAGACCTATGCACGGTGGTTTAAATGGCTAAGAGTTATGACCGACCGTAGTTTGTTTCAGAGGCTGGGTAAAGGAGGTCTCAATCCATGGACACAGACCACGGACCGTGGTCTGATCTACGGACCGTGGGTGTGTCCGTGAGTCGGGACTTAGACAATTCTATAAGCTGGGTTTGGGAGGGGTTTCAGTGGTGAATCATGAACCACCAGCACGGGTCGTGGTCTGACCTACAGTCCGTGGATGGCAACCGTGGGTTGCACCTGGAACTTCTCAAAATCTGCATTTTTGGTCTGTTTCGAATACGGGGTGTTACATTATCGCTCCCTTGGGACCATTCGTCCTCGAATGAAGACTAAACTAGCTAAAATAAAGGGAGAGGCCTACAATCCCTTCCACTAAACACTGAGAACTGAATTTCTGACTGAACTGAGTTCGAAGAACATGTAAATACGCTGAAAATGTAGGTACAAACTGAAGGAACATGATTCTAAGACTGAATTTACGCATGAATGGCTGAAAAACTGAAGAGGAACTAATACCTCAAGCTGGAGTGGAATCGGAAGGAAAGAGGTGAGGATACTTGGACTTCATGGTTGCTTTCGCTTCCCAAGTAGCTCGCTCTATGGCCTGACTCCTCCACCAAACCTTGACTGAAGCGACTTCTTTGTTTCTCAACCTTCTAACCTGACGATCAAGAATCTCAACTGGTACATCCTCATATGAAAGGCTAGCTTTTACAACCACACTCTCTAATGGCACTATGGATGCTGGACCACCCACACACTTTTTCAAAAGTGAAATGTGAAAAACTGGATGCACTGCTGCTAAATCTGCTGGCAACTCTAACTCATAAGACACTTTATCAATCCTTCTCAAGATCCGGTAAGGGCCTACATAGCTGGGACTGAGCTTCCCTTTCTTGCCAAATCTCATCACCCCTTTCATGGGTGACACTTTAATGAAAACCCAATCATCAACTTGGAAATCTAGTTCCCTTTTCTCACATCTGCATAAGACTTCTGGCGACTCTGGGAAATCTTAAGTCTATCTCTATTGAGGTGCACTTTCTCCATAGCATCAAGGACCGAATCTGGTCCTATCAGGGCTGCTTCACCTACTTCAAACCTAACAACTGGAGATCTATATCTACGCCCATACAATGCCTAATAAGGGGCAATCTGAATGCTAGAATGGTAACTATTTCTGTAGGCGAACTCAATAAGAGGAATGTGATCATCCCAACTACCCTTGAACTCGATCACACAAGCTCTCAACTCGCTCTTGAAGGACTGCACCCTTTAGTTCATTTTGTGCTAAGAGGTATGACCATCTGAAGTTGACCCATCAATAATTTTCATCTAACTGGCTGCTGACCCGCATCTACGGTCAGAGCTACGGACCGTGGATCAAATGACGGTCCGTGCTGGTCGACCGTAGTTTGTGTCAGAGGCTGGGTAAAGGAGGTCTCAATCCATGAACATAGACCACTGAGTACCAGGACCTTTCGAAAATGACTTCCAGAAATGAGAGGTAAACTGAGGACCTCTATCTAAGATGATAGACTTCCCGCAGATCGCGGTACATCTTAGTGGCGCCTGGATGGATAGAATATCCGGAGTTATGGGCTTCTGCAGGAATATGTTGTCTCAACTCGCCTACATTAGGAACACATAATCGATCCTGGTAGCGAAGCACACCATCTCCCCCTTGGTAGATAAACCTCAACTCTTTGTTGATGGACTGCACCCTTGAGTTCATTTTGTGCTAAGAGTTATGACCATCTCAAGTTGATCCATCAATAATTTTCATCTAACTGGTTGCTGACCCTCATCTACAGTCAGACCTACGGACCGTCGATCAAATGACGGTCCGTGCTAGTCGACCATAGTTTGTGACAAAGGCTGGGTAAAGGAGGTTTCAAGACATGGACACAGACCACGGACCATCGTCTGATCTATGGACCGTGGGTTTGTCCGTGAGTTGGGACTTAGCCAATTTTCAAAGCTGGGTCTGGGAGGGATTTCAGTGGTGAACCACGGCCCACCAGCACGGGCCATGGTCTAACCTACGGTCCATGGTTGGCAACCGTGGGTTGCACTTGGAACTTCTCAAAATCTACATTTTTGGTCTGTTTCGAATACGGGGTGTTATATTATCTACCCCTTGGGACTATTCGTCCTCGAATGAAGACTAAACTAGCTGAAATAGAGGGAGAGGCCTACAATTCCTATCACTAAACACTGCGTAATGAATTTCTGCAAATACGCTTAAAATGCAAGTACAAACAAAAGGAACGTGATTCTAAGACTGAATTTATGCATGAATGGCTGAAAAACTGAAGATGCACTATTAGCTCAAGCTGGAGTGCAATTGGAAGGAAAGAGGTGAGGATGCTTGGACTGCGTGGCTGCTTCTGCTTCCCAAGTAGCTCCCTCTACGGACTTACTCCTCCACCAAACCTTGACTGAAGCGACTTCTTTGCTCCTCAACCTTCTAACCTGACGATCGAGAATCGCAACTTGTACATCCTCATATGAAAGGCTATCTTTTAAAGCAACGCACCCTAATGGCACTATGGATGCTGGATCACCCACACACTTTTTCAAAAGTTAAATGTGAAAAACTGGATGGACTACGGCTAAATCTGTTGGCAACTCTAACTGATAAGCCACTTTAACAATCCTTTTCAAGATCCGGAAGGGCCTACAAATCTGGGACCGATCTTTTCTTTCTTGCCAAATCTCATCACTCCCTTCATGGGTGACACTTTCAGGAAAACCCAATTATCAACTTGGAACGCTAGTTCCCTTCCTCTCACATCTGCATAAGACTTCTGGCGACTTTAGGCAGTCTTAAGTCTATCTCTATTGTGGTGCACTTTCTCCATAGCATCAAGGACCGAATCTGGTCGTATCAAGGCTGCTTCACCTACTTCAAACCTACCAACTGAAGATCTACATCTATGCCTCATAAGGGGCCATCTGAATGCTGGAATGGTAACTATTTCTGTAGGCGAACTCAATAAGAGGAAGGTGATCATCCCAACTACCCTTGAAGTCGATCACAAAAGCTCTCAACATGTCCTCTAGGGTCTGAATGGTACGCTTTGCCAGACCATCCGTATGAGGATGAAATACTGTGCGAAGATTAACCTGAGTATCAGTCAGAAATGACTTCGAAAAGAAGAGGTAAACTGAGGACCTCTATCTGAGATGATAGACAAAGAAACCCTATGCAACCTCACAATCTCATTATTGTAAAGCATGGCATAATCCTCCGCCGAATCTGTAGTCTTGACTGCCAAAAAGCGAGAAGACTTAGT
>NW_006239108.1:903019-904204 GCF_000226075.1 Solanum tuberosum
AAGACTGATTTCTGACTGAACTGAGTTCCAAGAACATGCAAATACGCTGAAAATGCAAGTACAAACTGAAGGAACGTGATTCTAAGACTGAATTTACCAATGAATGGCTGAAAAACTGAAGAGGAACTATTACCTTAAGCTGGAGTGGAATCGGAAGGAAAGAGGTGAGGATACTTGGACTTCAAGGCTGCTTCTGCTTCCCAAGTAGCTCTCTCTACAGACTGACTCCCCACCAAACCTTGATTGAAGCGACTTCTTTGTTTCTCAACCTTCTAACCTGGTGATCGAGAATCTCAATTGGTACATCCTCATATGAAAGGCTATCTTTTACAGCCACACTCACTAATGGAACTATGGATGCTGGATCACCCACACACTTTTTCAAAACTGAAATGTGAAAAACTGTATGCACTGCTGCTCAATCTGCTGGCAACTCTAACTCATAAGCCACTTTACCAATCCTTTTCAATATACGGTAAGGGCTTACATATCTGGGAATGAGCTTCCCTTTCTTGCCAAATCTCAACACCCTCTTCATGGGTGACACTTTCAGGAAAACCCAATCATCAACTTGAAACTCTAGTTCCCTTTTTCTCACATCTGGATAAGACTTCTTGCGACTCTGGGCAGTCTTAAGTCTATCTCTATTGAGGTGCACTTTCTCCATAGCATCAAGGACCGAATCTGGTCCTATCAAGGCTGCTTCACCTACTTCAAACCTACCAAATTGAGATCTACATCTACGACCATACAATGCCTCATAAGGGGCCATCTGAATGCTGGAATGGTAATTATTTTTGTAGGTGAACTCAGTAAGAGGAAGGTGATCATCCCAACTACCCTGAAGTCGATCAGACAAGCTCTCAACATGTCCTCTAGGATCTGAATGGTACACTCTGCCTGACCATCCGTCTGGGGATGAAATACTATGCTAAGATTAACCTGAGTACCAAGACCTTTCTGAAATAACTTCCAGAAATGAGAGGTAAACTGAGGACCTCTATCTGAGATGATAGATAAAGGAACCCTATGCAACCTCACAATCTCATTAATGTAAAGCTTGGCGTAATCCTCCGCTGAATTTGTAGTCTTCACCGCCAAAAGGCGGGAAGACTTAGTAACCCTATCAAAAATCACCCAAGTAGAGTCATGCTGTCTGCGAGTACGAGGTAAAACTGTAATGAA
>NW_006239108.1:907411-912773 GCF_000226075.1 Solanum tuberosum
ACCTGAACAGAACTTTCCTTAATTCGTTTCCCTTTTTATTTAGGAGTTGTTTTCTATAAATAGGGCTTGTAAACCTCGTTTTTGGGGGTTAGACATTATTATTCTATTTTTGCTTTGGAACTTTGGATATTAATTTGCAACTCTAGCTATTATTGATCTCCCAAGTGTGTTTTGAAGATTTTGACTTTGCAATTC
Source organism: Solanum tuberosum (assembly GCF_000226075.1). Lineage (NCBI taxonomy): Eukaryota > Viridiplantae > Streptophyta > Magnoliopsida > Solanales > Solanaceae > Solanum > Solanum tuberosum. Next base: position 907,607 of record NW_006239108.1, read on the forward strand.
AAGTAAAATTTCTGGGTTTATTATTCTCTCTACGTAAGTTCATGATTTCTTCATCTAACACTATGAATCGTGTTCTTGCTATTGTGGGTAACTAAACTTCACAACTAGGGTTGTGGGATCCGTGAGCGATTAACAAAGTATGAATAGTAAATAAGTAATTTTTGAATAGTGTTTTGCATGCATTGATAATTCTTTCGTTTAGAAGTCTTTTTAACGGTGGCCAACGTTAGAACTCGCCTTGTTACTACTTGCCGGACCAAGGAGGTAATTAACAAGAAAAGAATTATCAACATAGATTTAGTGTGATACTATCTAATAGGCTAGTGTCGCTTGGTGCGAAGTAATAACTAAGCCAAACATCGATTATGATGTCTAATATGAGGTAAAGGTAAGGGTTAGTAAATTATACACACGTAGCCGGACCAAGGTGCGGGGTGAAATTCTCTAGATGCCGGACCAAGGATTTAGAGATACCTAACTTATATAACACTTTGCATATAATACACTAGAAAAGGATTACTATTATTAGGATTACTGCGTTATGAGCTTATGGGGAACACATTCCTAGTTACTTTTAATAATCTTAATATAAATAAATACTTAGTTCAAAGATATCCATCTCACCCTTGGGAGATAAACCTCAACTCTCTGTTGATAGACTGCACCCTTGAGTTCATTTTGTGCTAAGAGTTATGACCATCTGAAGTTGACCCATCAATAATTTTCATCTAACTGGCTGCTGACCCTCATCTACGGTCAGACTTATGGACCGTGTATCAAATGACGGTCCGTGCTGGTTGACCGTAGTTTGTGTTAGAGGCTGGGTGAAGGAGGTCTTAAGACACGGACACAGACCACGGACCGTGGTTCGATCTACGGACCGTGGGTTTGTCCGTGAGTCGGGACTTACCTAATTTCAAAGCTGGGTCTGGGATGGGTTTCAGTGATGAACTACAGACCACTAGCCCGGGCCGTGGTCTGACCTACGGTCCGTGGATGGCAACCGTGGGTTGCATCTGGAACTTCTCAAAATCTGCATTTTTGGTTTGTTTCGAATATGGGGTGTTACATTATCTCCACCTTGGGACCATTCGTCCTCGAATGAAGAGTAAACTAACTAAAATAGAGGGAGAGGCCTGCAATCCCTACCACTAAACACTGAAAACTGAATTTCTAACTGAACTGAGTTCCGAGAACATGCAAATACGCTGAAAATGCAATTACAAATTGAAGGAACGTGATTCTAAGATTGAATTTACGCATGAATGGCTGAAAAACTGATGAGGAACTATTACCTCAATCTGTAGTGGAATCGGAAGGAAAGAGGTGAGGATACTTGGACTTCATGGCTGCTCTACTTGCCAAGTAGGTCCCTCTACGGACTGACTCCTCCACCAAACCTTGACTGAAGCGACTTCTTTGTTTCTCAACCTTCTAACCTGACGATCGAAAATCTCAACTGTTACATCCACATAGGAAAGGATATCTTTTACAGCAACACTCTCTAATGGCACTAGGATGCTGGATCACCCAAATACTTTTTCGAAAGTAAAATGTGAAAAACTGGATGAACTGCTGCTAAATCTGCTGGAAACTCTAACTCATAAGCCACTTTACCAATCCTTTGCAAAATCCGGTAACGACCTACATATCTGGGACTGAGCTTCTTTTTTTTGTCAAATTTCATCAACCCCTTCATGGGTGACACTTTCAGGAAAACCCAATCATCAACTTGGAGCTCTAGTTCCCTTCTTCTCAGATCTGCATAAGACTTATCGCGACTCAGTGTAGTGCTAAGCCTATCTCTATTGAGGTGCACTTTCTCCATAGCATCACGAACCGAATCTGGTCCTATCAAGGCTGCTTCACCCACTTCAAACCTACCAATTGGAGATCTACATCTACGCCCATACAATGCCTCATAAGGGGCCATCTGCTTGAATGGTAACTGTTTCTGTAGGCGAACTCAATAAGAGGAAGGTGATCATCCCAACTACCCTTGAAGTCGATCACACAAGCTTTCAACATGTCCTCTAGGTTCTGAATGGTACGCTCTGCCTAACCATCCATCTGAGGATGAAATACTGTGCTAAGATTAACCTGAGTACCAAGAACTTTGTGAAATGACTTGCAGAAATGAGAGGTAAACTGAGGACCTCTCTCTGAGATGATAGACAAAGGAACCCTATGTAGCCTCACAATCTCATTAATGTAAAGCTTGGCTTAATCCTCCGCAAAATTTGTAGTCTTGACCGCCAAAAAGAGAAAAGACTTAATAACCCTATCAACAAACACCCAAATGGAGTCATGCTGTCTGCGAGTACGAGGTAAACCTGTGATGAAGTCCATGTTGATAACTTCCCACTTCCAAGTAGGAATGTCAATCCCTTGAGTCATACCTCCAGGTTTCTGATGTTCTACCTTTACTTGCTGGCGATTTGGGCACTTAGCCACAAAATCTACTATATCTCTTTTCATACCATTCCACCAATAGACTTCGCGCAGATCGCGGTACATATTAGTGGCGCCTTGATGGATAGAATATCTGGAGTTATGGACCTCTGCAAGAATGTGTTGTCTCAACTCGCCCACATAAGGAACACATTATCGACCCTGGTATCGAACCACACCATCTCCCCCTTGGGAGATAAACCTCAACTCTCTATTGATGGACTACATCCTTGAGTTCATTTTGAGCTAAGAGTTATGACCATATGAAGTTGGCCCATCAATAATTTTCATCTAACTGGTTGTTCACCCTCATCTATGGTCAGACCTACGGACCGTGGATAAAATGACGGTCCGTGATAATCTACCGTAGTTTGTGACATAGGCTGGGTAAAGGAGGTTTCAATACAAGAACACAGACCACGGACCGTCGTCTGATCTATGGACGACTGAAGAGACTTCTTTGTTTCTCAACCTTCTAACCTAACGATCGAGAACTTGAACTGTTACATCCACATATGAAAGGATATCTTCTACAGCCACACTCTCTAATGGCACTATGGATGTTGGATACCCAAATACTTTTTCAAAAGTAAAATGTGAAAAATTGGATGCACTGCTGCTAAATCTGCTGGACACTCTAACTCATAAGCCACTTTACTAATCCTTTTCAAAATCCGGTAACGGCCTGCATATCTGGGACTGAGCTTCCCTTTCTTGTCAAATCTTATCACCCCCTTCATGGGTGACACTTTCAGGAAAACCCAATCATCAACTTGGAACTCTAGTTCCCTTCTTCTCAAATCTGCATTAGACTTCTCGCGACTCTGCGTAGTGTTAAGTCTATCTCTATTGAGGTGCATTTTCTCCATAGCATCACAAACCGAATCGGGTCCTATCAAGGCTGCTTCACCTACTTCAAACTTACCAATTGGAGATCTACATATATGCCCATACAATGCCTCATAAGGGGCCATTTGAATGCTTGAATGGTAACTGTTTCTGTAGGCGAACTCAATAAGAGTAAGGTGATCATCCAAACTACCCTTGAAGTCGATCACACAACCTTTCAACATTTCCTCTAAGTTCTGAATGGTACGCTCTGCCTGACCATCCGTCTGAGGATGAAATGTTGTGCAAAGATTAACTTGAGTACCAAGAACTTTGTGAAATGACTTCCAGAAATGAGAAGTAAATTGAGGACCTCTCTCTGAGATGATAGACAAAGGAACCCTATGTAACCTCACAATCTCATTAATGTAAAGTTTGGCGTAATCCTCCGCAAAATTTGTAGTCTTGAACACCAAAAAGCGAGAAGACTTAATAACCCTATCAACAAATACCCAAATGCAGTCATGCTGTCTGCGAGTACGAGGTAAACCTGTGATGAAGTCCATGTTGATAACTTCCCAATTCCAAGTAGGAATTTCAATCCCTTGAGTCATACCTCTTCGATTCTGATGTTCTACCTTGACCTGCTGGCGATTTGGGCACTTAGCCACAAAATCTACTATATCTCTTTTCATACCATTCCACCAATAGAATCCCCAAAGATCGCGGTACATCTTAGTGACGCCTCGATGGATAGAATATCTTGAGTTATGCGACTCTGCAATAATATGTTGTCTCAACTCGCCCACATTAGGAACACATAATCGACCCTGGTATCGAAGCACACCATCTCCCCCATTGGGAGATAAACCTCAACTCTATACTGATGGACTGCACCCTTGAGTTCATTTTGAGCTAAGAGTTATTGTCATCTGAAGTTGACCCATCAATAATTTTCATCTAACTGGTTGTTCACCCTCATCTATGGTCAGACCTACGGACCGTGGATAAAATGACTGTCCGTGCTAGTCGACCTTAGTTTGTGACAGAGGCTGGGTAAAAGAGGTTTCAATACAAGGACACAGACCACGGACCGTCGTCTGATCTATGGACCGTGGGACTATCCGTGAGTTGTGACTTAGCCAATTTTCTAAGCTGGGTCTGGGAGGGATTTCAGTGAGGAACCATGGACCACCAGCACGGGCCATGGTCTAACCTACGGTCCATGGATGGCAACTATGGGTTGCACTTGGAATTTCTCAAAATCTGCATTTTTGGTCTGTTTCGAATACGGCGTGTTACATTATCTCGCCCTTGGGACCATTCGTCCTCGAATGAAGACTAAACTAGTTGAAATAGAGGGAGAGTCCTGCAATTCCTAACACTAAACACTGAGAACTGAATTTCTGACTGAACTGAGTTCCAAGAACATGCAAATACGCTGAAAATGCAAGTACAAACTAAAGGAAAGTTATTCTAAGTTTGAATTTACGCATGAATGGCTGAAAAACTGAAGAGGAAATATTACCTCACGCTGGAGTGGAATCGGAAGGAAAAAGGTGAGGATACTTAGACTTCATGGCTGCTTCTGTTTCCCAAGTAGCTCCCTCTACGGACTGACTCCTCCACCAAACCTTGACTGAAGTGACTTCTTTTTTCTCAACCTTCTAACCTGACGATCGAGAATCTCAACTCGTACATCCTCATATGAAAGGCTATCTTTTACAGCCATACTCTCTAATGGCACTGTGGATACTGGATCACCCACACACTTTTTCAAAAGTGAAATGTGAAAAGCTGGATGCACTGCTGCTAAATCTGCTGGCAACTCTAACTCATAAGCCACTTTACCAATCCTCTTCAGAATCTTGTAAGGGCCTACATATCT
>NW_006239108.1:913793-916908 GCF_000226075.1 Solanum tuberosum
GGAATTGAATTAATGGTATATAGGAAATAACATATGCCCTTTGGAAAAAAATCGTCCAACACTTAGCAAAAAAAAAGGAGGCGGGTGCACAGTAAAAATGGTTACTTGCCTTTTTCTGCCGGACAGATTTTACGAAAATGGGCATAACTTCTTCGTCCGAACTCCGAATGAGGTGAAGCGAAGTGCGTTAGGTAGCTAACTCAAAGGGCTTTCCATGGATATGTTATTTTCCACCCAATAATTTGTGTGCTAGGAGATATGACCCTCCAAACTAGACCATCGAAAAGGCTTCACTTGGAAATTTCGGATTTTGATACGGTTGCTCTAAAATTTAGGTTAGACCCATTTCCCACTCAATTTGACCCCCTAAACAAGAATATGAAGTCGGATTTTTGAAAAACGAAATGGATTTTTTTATATATAGCTAAACAAGTTTCCGGTAACTTCAGAATCACATTTTTAAGAACTTTTTGGGTCATTTCAGCACTTCTTCTAAATCTGCTGGCAACTTTTACTCATAAGCCACTTTACCAATCCTTTTCAAGATCCGGTAAGGGCCAACATATCTTGGACTGACCTTCCCTTTCTTGACAAATCTCATCACCCCCTTCATGGGTGACACTTTCAAGAAAACCCAATCATCAACTTGGAACTCTAGTTCCCTTCTTCTCACATCTGCATAAGACTTCTGGCGACTCTGGGCAATCTTAAGTCTATATTTATTGTGGTGTACTTTCTCCATAGCATCAAGGACCGAATCTGGTCCTCTCAAGGCTGTTTCACCTACTTCAAACCTACCAACTGGAGATTTACATCTACGCCTATACAATGCCTCATAAGGGGCCATCTGAATGCTGGAATGGTAACTATTTCTGTAGGCGAACTCAATAAGAGGAAGGTGATCATCCCAACTACCCTTGAAGTCGATCACAAAAGCTCTCAACATGTCCTCTAGGGTCTGAATGGTACGCTTCGCCTGACCATCCGTCTGAGGATCAAATACTATGCGAAGATTAACCTGAGTACCAAGACCTTTCTGAAATAACTTCCAGAAAAGAGAGGTAAACTGTGGACCTCTATCTGAGATGATAGACAAATGAACCCTATGCAATCTTCCAATCTCATTAATGTAAATCTTGGCGTAATCCTCCGCCGAATTGGTAGTCTTGACATTCCAAAAAGCGAGAAGACTTAGTAACCCTATCAACAATCACCCAAATGGAGTCATGCTGTCTGCAAGTACGAGGTAAACCTGTGATGAAGTCCATGTTGCTAACTTCCCACTTCCAAGTAGGAATGTCAATCCCTTGAGTCATACCTCCTGGTTTCTGATGTTCTACCTTGACTTGCTAGAGATTTGGGCACATAGCCACAAAATCTACTGTATCTCTTTTCATACCATTCCACCAATAGACTTCCCGCAGATCACGGTACATCTTAGTGGTGCCTGGATGGATAGAAAATCTAGAGTTATGGGCCTCTGCAAGAATATGTTATCTTAACTCGCCCACATTAGCAACATATAATAGACCCTGGTAGCGAACCACACCATCTCCTACTTTGGAGATAAACCTCAACTCTCTGTTAATGGACTGCACCCTTGAGTTCATTTTGTGCTAAGAGTTATGACCATCTGAAGTTGACCCATTAATAATTTTATCTAACTGGCTGCTGACCCTCATCTACGGTCAGACCTATGAACCGTGGATCAAATGACGGTCCGTGCTGGTCGATCGTAGTTTGTGTCAGAGGCTGGGTAAATGTGGTCTCTATCAGCGGACACAGACCACGGACCATGGACTGATCTACGGACCGTGGGTCTATCCATGAGTCGGGACATAGCCAATTTTTTAAGTTGGGTCTGGGAGGGGTTTCGGTGGTGAACCACGGACCACTAGCACGGGTCGTGGTCTGACGTACGGTCCGTGGATGGCAACCGTGGGTTGCACCTGGAACTTCTAAAAATCTGCATTTTCGGTCTATTTTGAATACGGGGTGTTACATTATCTCCCCCTTGGGACCATTTTTCCTCGAATGAAGACTAAACTAACAGAAATAGAGGGAGAGCCCTGCAATCCCTACCACTAAACACTGAGAACTGAATTTCTGACTGAACTGATTTCCAAGAACATGCATATACGCTGAAAATGCAAGTACAAACAGAAGGAACCTGATTCTAAGTTTGAATTTACGCATGAATGGTTGAAAAACTGAAGAGGAACTATTACCTCAAGCTGGAATGGAATCGGAAGGAAAGAGGTGAGGATACTTGGACTTCATGGCTGCTTCTGCTTCCCAAGTAGCTCCCTCTACGGTATGACTCCTCTAGCAAACCTTGACTGAAGAGATTTCTTTGTTTCTCAACCTTCAAACCAACCTTGACTGAAGCGACTTCTTTGTTTCTCAACCTTCTAACCTGACGATCGAGAATCTCAACTGTTACACCACACTCTCTAATGGCACTATGGATGCTGGATCACCCAAATACTTTTTCAAAAGTGAAATGTGAATAACAAGATGCACTGCTACTAAATCTGCTGGAAACTCTAACTCATATGCCACTTTACCAATCCTTTTCAAGATCCGGTAAGGGCCTACATATTTGGGACTGAGCTTCCCTTTGTTGCCAAATCTCATCACCCCCTTCATGGGTTACACTTTCAGGAAAAATGTCACGACCCGGGAGCACCCCCAAGTTGTAACAAGGCATACTCGACCCCGAAGTGGTCTTATACAAACCACATAGTCATTCATTGCAGTCAATAATGATAATAGTGCAGAATGAAAAACTTATTTACATCCACATCATTCAAACTTCATTAAAACAACTTTTAAAACACACAGCGGAAGTCTAAGTCTCACATGGGCATCTTAGACACAATCACAAAACATAAGAAGGGACACAACCCTTTACAATCAAAACAAAACTAAAAGTGTATATTACATGAACAAAAGAAATTAAAAGTCTTATCCTCGAATCCATGAGGACATACCAAGTCTTGGAGGAAAGCAATCCAACACTTCAAACTAGCTAGGAGGGATCACTTGCCGGAACCTACACTTATAGTAAAAATATGAAGAATATGGGTTAGTACACAAAATGTACTAAGTATGA
>NW_006239108.1:918078-920942 GCF_000226075.1 Solanum tuberosum
AAGCTTGGAACTTGGAGCAAGAGTCTCTTCAATCTTGAGGAAGGTTTTGGATTAGGGTTCTTGAGAGAACTTGAGAGAAAATGTGTCTAAGTATGGGAGAGATGTTTTGGGAAATGTTTTGGAGATGGGAATTGAACTAATGGTATATAGGAAATAACATATGCCCTTTGGAAAAAATGGTCCAACACTTAGAAAAAATTTCAGGCGGGTGAACAGTAATGAACAGTAAAAATAGCTACTGGAATTTGCGTTTTCTGCCGGACGGACTTTACGAAAATGGGCATAACTTCTTCGTCCGAACTCCGAATGAGGTGAAACGAAGTGCGTTAGGTAGCTAACTCAAAGGGCTTTCCATGGATATATTATTGGCCACCCAAATAATTTGTGTGCTAGGAGATATGACCCTCCAAAGTAGACCCTCGAAAAAGGCTTCACTTGGAAATTTCGGATTTTGATACGGTTGCTCTAAAATTTGGGTTAGACCCATTTCCCACTCAATTTGACCCCCTAAACAAGAATATGAAGTCGGATTTTCGAAAAACGAAACGGATCTTTTTATATACAGCTAAACAAGTTTCCGGTAACTTCCGAAGCACATTTTTAAGAACTTTTTGGGTCAAATTCAAATATAATCATTTCATTAAGTTCTCGACTCCAAACTCACATGTGAGGCTCTAGTTTCACTCTATCATTTTCCGGGTCGTTACATTATCCCCCACTTAGGAACATTCGTCCTCGAATGACACTTTAAACACATAAGGGGTAACAACTCAAGTATACAGCCCATCAACATGCATACAACATCAATACAAGTACATAAATATCGGAGGAAACATCAACTCCACATCAATGAGGCTCAAACAACTTCATGCAATTCAAGAAATTAGGAATACATCTACCAATTCCTTATGCATCAAGCTTTACCATTTCTCATTTCATTGGATGAACTTCCTTCTCCAATTTACATCACACTCATCCCAAAATTATTAGGCACATTATGCAATTTTCTCATAAAAGTACAATTATGCAACATTTAAGCATGTTCAACATTTATCCTCATGAAGCATATAGACAACTCAACTAAATGCACATCAACACGAGGAACACGTTTATGAAAACTCATTTTATCATTTAACAAGAATTCAAATAGGACATGCATAACATAAGGAGACCATGGAAACTCATTTTCACCCAAGACTCCAAAATATAAAACAAGCTATTAGGAACTCTTGGTCTCAAGCTTGAATAAGAATAGAAGGAATGAGATAAGGATATCAACACTCTCAACAACCTTGCTATTCAACCTACCATCCCCCACTTAGAAGAAAACCCAATTAAGGCAAACATGAAAAACAACACCATAGAAACCTCATCAAGACATTCATGACCATAAGGAACTAAAACTTACCGGATCCTTTATTCGGATTAGCTTCCTTGTCCTTGCTAGCTTGGAGAGCATAGAAACGACCATAATTTGGAGGAATAGGAACCGTTCCATCTTTAGAAGCTTGCTTGGCCTCCCTTCCTCTAGCCGTAAGAGTAGGACAATCTTTCACCTTGTGATCATTCTTCCCACAACCATAGCATCCATTAGTACCGGCTAGGCACTTCCCATAGTGCCTCTTGCCACAAGTGGTGCAAGTAGGTTTAGAAAATTGAGATCCACCACCTTTATCTTGGTTAACCTTAGGAGCACTTGAAGAATCTTGGTCTTGAGCCCTTTTCTTGAACCTAGGTTGACTTTGCTCATCGGATCTACCCCTCTTCACATTCCTATTCATCCTCTTAAGTTTGGACTCCTCAATGGATTGAGCATACACTATGAGCCTAGAAATGTTCATGTCATTATGGAGCATTGCCGTATGGCACTCTTCCTTGACTAGGTCGAATACATCGGTCACAAACCTACTCATCTCATCCCTAGGGTTTGACACCAAAGATGAAGCATACTTAGATAATTGGGTAAACCTCAAGGAGTACTCTTGCACACTCGCATTACCTTGCCTAAGTTTGATAAAATCCTCAACATTACACTCCCTCTTCTCACGGGGAAAATACCTACCAAGGAAAGCTTCCTTAAACTCCTCCCATTCTATAGGATCCGTTCCCACCAGCCTATTAGCCTTCCATTGAGTGAACCAAATTTGGGCAACATCTTTCAATTGATAGGAGGCAAGCTCCGCCTTTTCTTTTGAAGTCACCCCCATAGCACTCACTACCTTATACACTTCATCCAAAAGTTTTTGGGGATCCTCTCCCACCTTAGAACCTAGAAACACCGGAGGATTCATCCTCACAAAGTCTCTCAACTTAGAAGCCATAGTACCCTCATTAGCATTCACCCTAGGCCCCATATCTCTAGTCGCTTGAGCCGCCATGGCTCGGGCCAAGATTAAGAAAGCCGACCTAATCTCTTCATTGGTCATATCCGAAACTTCTATCGAAACCTCATTCTCTTGCTCACCTATAGGAACTTGATTGCATTGCACACCTTGACCATTTTGCACAACCTGGGGAGGAACTTCCTCATTCACATCCTCTTCTCCTACTCTCCTTGCGGGTCTCCCTCTTGTATTCATATCCTATAAACACAAGAGAAGGATAAGGATAAGAACACTTATAGAACCACACTCTAAGGCACGACTTTAAGAATATGAAAGAAGTGCAACTTCTATCGTCCTATAGCCTCTCGCTCATAGATGTGTCGCGACTCACACCGATGAACAAGACTCTACTAGACGTGGCATGTGAGACATTGATCCTAAAAACCATTTCCAAAATCTTATGCTCTGATACCATGTTTGTCACGACCCGAGAGTACCCCCTAGTCGTAACATGGCGTATTCGACCCCGAAGGGGTCTTA
>NW_006239108.1:920988-934524 GCF_000226075.1 Solanum tuberosum
CATCTTAGACACAATCACAAAACATAAGTAGGGACACAACCCTTTACAATCAAAACAAAACTAAAAGTGTCTATTACATGAACAAAAGAACTTAAAAGTCTTATCCTCGAATCCATGAGGACATACCATGTCTTGGAGGAAAGCAATCCAACACTTCAAACTAGCTAGGAGGGATCACTTGCCGGAACCTACACTTATAGTAAAAACATGAAGAATATGGGTTAGTACACAAAATGTACTAAGTATGATGACCACGCAAAACATGCTTTAAAAGGGACATTTTGGCTAGAAACCATGCATTATGCCACTTTTGAAGTACCATGAATAGTTGCATAAAAGGCATACAAGACAAACATAAAACTAAAAACTGTTTTTAGGGGATTGTTCTGAGGGTCTCGGTTCTAAATGATTTCATGACCTAGCTTAAGGTCTTGCTAGCTTATAAAGGTGATTAATCAAATAGCTAATCAACCCCATAAGCCCTTAAACAACACTCCAAACTTCAACGACAAGACCCTTATAACTCACTAGTTCAAATGACTAGTTTCCGGACGTCACTGTCATTTCTTGATGTTTGACCTCAAATCTCTTTAAACTAAACTTCAAAAGCCATTTCTCATCATTTGATTAAGTTCTCAACTCCAAACTCACACATGAGGCTCTAGTTTCACAAGTTCGTTTTTAGGGTCGTTACAAAAACCCAATCATCAACTTGGAACTCTAGTTCCCTTCTTCTCACATCTGCATAAGACTTCTGGCGACTCTTGGGAGTCTTAAGTCTATCTCTATTGAGGTGCACTTTCTCCATAGCATCAAGAACCGAATCTGATCCTATCAAGGCTGCTTCACCTACTTCAAACCTACCAATTGGAGATCTACATCTATGCCCATACAATACCTCATAAGGGGCCATCTAAATGCTTGAATGGTAACTATTTCTGTAGGCGAACTCAATAAGAGGAAGGTGATCATCCCAACTACCCTTGAAATCGATCAAAAAACCTTTCAACATCCGAATGAGGATGAAATATTGTGCGAAGATTAACCGGAGTATCAAGACCTTTCTGAAATAACTTCCAGAAATGAGAGGTAAACTGAAGACCTCTTTCTGAGATGATAGACAAAGGAACTCTATGCAACCTCACAATCTCATTAATGTAAAGCATGGCGTAATCCTCCGCCGAATTGGTAGTCTTGACCGCCAAAAAGCGAGAAGACTTAGTAACCCTATCAAAAATCACCCAAATTGGAGTCATGCTGTCTGCGATTACGAGGTAAACCTGTGATGAAGTCCATGTTGCTAACTTCCCACTTCCAAGTAGGAATGTCAATCCCTTGAGTCATACCTCCTGGTTTCTGATGTTCTACCTTGCCTTGCTGGCGATTTGGGAACTTAGCAACTTGAAACTCTAGTTCCCTTCTTTTCACATCTGGATAAGACTTCTTGCGACTCTGGGCAGTCTTAAGTGTATCTCTATTGAGGTGCACTTTCTCCATAGCATCAAGGACCGAATCTGGTCCTATCAAGGCAGCTTCACCTACTTCAAACCTACCAACTAGATATCTACATCTACGTCTATACAGTGCCTCATATGGGGCCATCTGAATGCTGGAATGGTAACTATTTCTATAGGCGAACTCAATAAGAGGAAGTTGGTCATCCCAACTACCCTTGAAGTCGATCACACAAGCTCTCAACATGTCCTTTAGGGTCTGAATGGTACGCTCTGCCTGACCATCCGTCTGAGGATGAAATACTGTGCTCAGATTAACTTGAGTAACAAGACCTTTCTGAAATAACTTCCAGAAATGATAGATAAACTGAGGACCTCTATCTGAGATGATAGACAAAGGAACCCTATGCAACCTCACAATCTCATTAATGTAAATCTTGGCGTAATCCTCCACCGAATTTGTAGTCTTGACAGCCAAAAAGCGAGAAGACTTAGTAACCCTATCAACAATCACCCAAATGGAGTCATGCTATCTGCCAGTACGAGGTAAACCTGTGATGAAGTCCATGTTTATAACTTCCCATTTCCAAGTAGGAATGTCAATCCCTTGAGTCATACCTCCTGGTTTCTGATGTTCTACCTTGACTTGCTGGCGATTTGGGAACTTAACCACTAAATCTACTATATCTCTTTTCATACCATTCCACCAATAGACTTCCCGCAGATCGCGGTACAACTTAGTGGTGCCTGGATGGATAGAATATCTGGAGTTATTGTCCTCTGCAATAATATGTTTTCTTAATTTGCCCACATTAGGAACAGATAATCGACCCTGGGCTAAGTACACCATCTCCCCCTTGGGAGATAAACCTCAACTCTTTGTTGATGGACTGCACCCTTGAGTTCATTTTGTGCTAAGAGTTATGATCATCTGAAGTTGACCCATCAATAATTTTCATCTAACTGGATGATGACCCTCATCTACGATCAAACCTACGGAACGAGGATCAAATGACGGTCCGTGCTGGTCGACCGTAGTTTGTATCAGAGGCTGGGTAAAGGAGGTCTCAATCCACGGACCGTGGTCTGATCTACGGACCGTGGGTTTGTCCGTGAGTCGGGACTTAGCCAATTTACTAAACTGGGTTTGGGAGGGGTTTCACTGGTGAACCATGAACCACCAGCACGGGCCGTGGTCTGACCTACGATCCGTGGAAGGCAACCGTTTCTGTTTCGAATATGGGGTGTTACATTATCTCCCCCTTAAGACCATTCATCCTCGAATAAAGACTAAACTAGCTAAAATAGAGGGAGAGGCCTGCAATTCCTACCACTAAACACTAAGAACTGAATTTCTGACTGAACTGAGTTCCAAGAACATGCAAATACACTGAAAATGCAAGTACAAACTGAAGGAACGTGATTCTAAGACTGAATTTATGCATGAATGGCTGAAAAACTAAAGAGGAACTAGTACGTCAAGTTCGAGTGGAATCAGAAGGAAAGAGGTGAAGATACTTGGACTTCATGGTTGGTTCTGTTTCCCAAGTAGCTCCCTCTACGGACTGACTCCTCCACCAAACCTTGATTGGAGCGACTTCTTTGTTTCTCAACCTTCTAACCTGACGATCGAGAATCTCAACTGGTACATCTTCATATGAAAGGCTATCTTTTACACCCACAATTTCTAATGGCACTATGGATGCTGGATCACCCACACACTTTTTCAAAACTGAAATGTGAAAAGCTGGATGCACTGCAGCAAAATCTGCTGGCAACTCTAACTCATAAGCCACTTTACCAATCCTTTTCAAGATCCGGTAAGGGCCTACATTTCTGGGACTGAGCTTTCCTTTCTTTCCAAATCTCATCACCCCCTTCATGGGTGACACTTTCAGGAAAACCCAATTATCAACTTGAACTCTAGTTCCCTTCTTCTCACATCTGCATAAGACTTCTGGCGACTCTGCGCAGTCTTAAGTCTATCTCTATTGTGGTGCACTTTCTCCGTAGCAACAAGGACCAAATCTGGTCCTATCAAGACTGCTTCATATACTTCAAACCAACCAACTGGAGATCTACATCTACACCCATACAATGCCTCATAAGGGGCCACCTGAATGCTCGAATGGTAAGTTTTTCTGTAGGCGAACTCAATAAGAGAAATGTGATCATCCCAACTACCCTTGAAATCCATCACACAAGCTCTCAACATGGCCTCTAGGGTTTGAATGGTACGCTCTGCCTGATCATCCGTCTGAGGATGAAATACTGTGCTAAGATTAACCTGAGTACCAAGTCCTTTCTGAAATGATTTCCAGAAATGAGAGGTAAACTGGGGACCTCTATCTAAGATGAAAGACAAAGGAACCCTATGCAACCACATAATCTCATTAATGTGAAGCTTGACGTAATCCTCCGCCGAATTTGTAGTCTTGACCGCCAAAAAGCGAGAAAACTTAGTAACCCTATGAATAATCACCCAAATGGAGTCATGTTGTCTGCGAGTACGAGGTACACCTGTGTTGAAGTCCATGTTGATAACTTCCCACTTCCAAGTAGGAATGTCAATCCCTTAAGTCATACTTCCTAGTTTCTGATGTTCTACCTTGCCTTGCTGGCGATTTGGGCACTTAGCCACTAAATCTACTATATCACTTTTCATAGCATTCCACCAGTAGACTTCCCGCAAATCGCGATACAGCTTAGTGGCACTTGGATGGATAGAATATCTGGAGTTATGGGCCTCTGCAAGAATATGTTGTCTCAACTCTCCCACATTTGGAACGCATAATCGACCCTGGTAGCGAAGCACACCATCTACCCCTTGGGAGATAAACCTCAACTCTCTGTTGATGGACTGCACCCTTGAGTTCATTTTGTGCTAAGAGTTATGACCATCTTAAGTTGACCCATCAATAATTTTCATCTAACAGGATGATGACCCTCATCTACGGTCAGACCTACGGACCGTGGATCAAATGACGGTCCGTGCTGGTCGACGGTAGTTTATGTCAGAGGCTGGGTAAAGGAGGTCTCAATCCACACACACAGACTACGGACCATGGTCTGATCTACGGACCGTGAGTCTGTCCGTGACTCGGGTCTTAGCCAATTTTCTAAGCTGGATCTGGGAGGGGTTTCAGTGGTGAACCACAGACCACCAGCACGGGCCGTGGTCAGACCTACGGTCCGTGGATGGCAATTGTGGGTTGCACCTTGAACTTCTCAAAACTGCTTTTTCAATTTATTCTGAATACGGGGTTTTACATTAACTCCCCCTTGGGACCATTCGTCCTCGAATGAAGACTAAATTAGCTGAAATAGAGGGAGAGGCCTGCAATCCCTACCACTAAACACTGAGAACTGAATTTCTGACTGAACTGAGTTCCAAGAACATGCAAATAAGCTGAAAATGCATGTACAAATTGAAGAAATGTTATTCTAAGACTGAATTTACGCATGAATGGCTGAAAAACTGAAGAGGAACTATTACCTCAAGCTGGAGTGGAATCGGAAGGAAAGAGGTGAGGATACTTGGACTTCATGGCTGCTTCTGCTTACCAAGTAGCTCCCTCTACGGGCTGACTCCTCCATCAAACATTGACTGAAGCGACTTCTTTGTTTCTCAACCTTTTCGAACCTGACGATCGAGAATCTCAACTAATACATCCTCATATGAAAGGCTATCTTTTACAACCACACTCTCTAATGGCACTATGGATGCTGGATCACCCACACACTTTTTCAAAAGTGAAATGTGAAAAACTGGATGCACTGGTGCTAAATCTGCTGGCAACTCTAACACATAAGCCACTTTACCAATCCATTACAAGATCCGGTAAGGGCCTACATATCTGGGCCTTCTTGCCAAATATCATCACCCCTTTCATGGGTGACACTTTCAGGAAAACTAAATCATCAACTTGGACCTCTAACTCCCTTCTTCTCACATCTGCAAAAGACTTCTGGCGACTCTGGGCAGTCTTAAGTCTATCTCTATTAAGGAGCACTTTCTCCGTAGCAACAAGGACCGAATCTGGTCCTATCAAGACTGCTTCACATACTTCAAACCAACCAACTTGAGATCTACATCTACGCCCATACAATGCCTCATAATGGGCCATCTGAATGCTCGAATGGTAACTATTTCTGTAGGCGAACTCAATAAGAGGATGGCAATCATCCCAACTACCCCTGAAGTCCATCACACAAGCTCTCAACATGTCCTCTAGGGTCTGAATGGTACGCTCTGCCTGATCATCCGTCTGAGGATGAAATACTGTGCTAAGAATAACCTGGGAACCAAGACCTTTCTGAAATGACTTCCAGAAATAAGAGGTAAACTGAGGACCACTATCTGAGATGATAGATAAAAGGAACCCTATGCAACCTCACAATCTCATTAATGTAAAAGCTTCGCGTAATCCTCTGCCAAATTTGTAGTCTTGACCGCCAAAAAGCGAGAAGACTTATTAACCCTATGAACAATCACCCAAATGGAGTCATGCTATCTGCGAGTACGAGGTAAACCTGTGATGAAGTCCATGTTGATGACTTCCCACTTCCAAGTAGGAATGTCAATCCCCTGAGTCATACCTCCTAGTTTCTGATGTTCTACCTTGACTTGCTGGCGATTTGGGCACTTAGCCACAAAATCTACTATATCTCTTTTCATAACATTCCACCAATAGACTTCCCGCAGATCGCGGTACATCTTAGTGGGGCCTGGATGGATAGAATATCATGAGCTATGGGCCTCTGCAAGAATATGTTGTCTCAACTCGCCGACATTAGGAACGCATAATCGACCCTGGTAGCGAAGCACACCATCTCCCCCTTGGGAGATAAACCTCAACTCTCTGTTAATGAACTGCACCCTTGAGTTCATTTTGTGCTAAGAGTTATGACCATCTCAAGTTGACCCATCAATAATTTTCATCTAACTGGCTGCTGACCCTCATCTACGATCAGACCTACGGACCGTGGATCATATGACGGTCCGTTCTGGTCGACCGTAATTTGTGTCAGAGGCTGGTTAAAGGAGGTCTCAATCCAAGGACACAAACCACGGACCGTGGTCTGATCTACTGACCGTGGTTCTGTCCGTGAATCGGGACTTTGCCAATTTTCTAAGCTGGGTCTGGGAGGGGTTTCATTAGTAAACCACAGACCACCAGCACGGGCCGTGGTCTTACCTATGGTCCGTGAATGGCAACCGTGGGTTGCACCTGGAACTTCGCAAAATCTGCATTTTTGGTCTGTTTCGAATACGGGGTGTTACAGTATCTCCCCCTTGGCACTATTCGTCCTCGAATTAAGACTAAACTAGCTGATATAGAGGGAGAGGCCTGCAATTCCTACCACTAAACACTGAGAACTGAATTTCAGACAGAACATAGTTCCAAGAACATGTGAATACGTTGAAAATGCAAGTACAAACTGAAGGAACGTGATTCTAAGATTGAATTTACGCATGAATGGCTGAAAAACTGAAGAGGAACTATTACCTCAAGCTGGAGTGGAATCGGAAGGAGAGAGGTGAGTATACTTGGACTTCATGGCTGCGTCTGCTTCCCAAGTAGCTCCCTCTACGGACTGACTCCTCTATCAAACTGGTACATCCTCATCTGAAAAGCTATATTTTACAGCAACACTTTCTAATGGCACTATGTTTGCTTGATCACCCACACACTTTTTGAAAAGTGAAATGTGAAAAACTGGATGCACTGCTGCTAAATCTGCTGGAAACTCTAACTCATAAGCCACTTTACTAATCCTTTTCAAGATCCGGTAAGGGCCTACATATCTGGGACTGAGGTTCCCTTTCTTGCCAAATCTCATCACCCCCTTCATGGGTGACACTTTCAAGAATACCCAATCATCAACTTGGAACTATAGTTCCCTTCTTCTCACATCTGCATAAGACTTCTGGCGACTCTGCGCAGTCTTAAGTCTATCTCTATTGAGGTGCACTTTCTCCATAGCAACAAGGACCGAATCTGGTCCTATCAAGGCTGCTTCACCTACTTCAAACCTACCAACTAGAGATCTACATCTACGCTACTACAATGCCTTATAAGGGGCCATATGAATGTTGGAATGGTAAATATTTCTGTAGGCGAACTCATTAAGAGGAAGGTGATCATCCCAACTACCCTTAAAGTCGAACACACGAGCTCTCGGCCCGTCCTCTAAGGTTTGAATGGTACGCTCTGCCTAATAATTTGTCTGAGGATGAAATACTGTGCTAAGATTAACCTGAGTACCAAGACCTTTCTGAAATGACTTCCAGAAATAAGAGGTAAACTGAGGACCTCTATCTGAGATGATAGACAAAGAAACCCTATGAAGCCTCACAATCACATTAATGTAAATCTTGGCGTAATCGTCCGCCGAATTTGTAGTTTTGACCGCCAAAAAGCGAGAAGACTTAGTAACCCTATGAATAATCACTCAAATGAAGTAATGTTGTCTGCGAGTACGAGGGAAACCTGTGATGAAGTCCAGTTTTATAACTTCCCACTTCCAAGTAGGAATGTCAATCCCTTCAGTCATACCTCCTGGTTTCTGATGTTCTACCTTGATTTCATGGCGATTTGGGCACTTAGCCAAAAATTCTACTATATCTCTTTTCATACCATTCCACCAATAGACTTCCCACAGATCGCAGTACATCTTAGTAACGCCTGGTTGGATAGAATATCTAGAGTTATGGGCGTCTGCAAGAATATATTATCTCAACTCGCCCACATTTGGAACACATAATCGACCCTGGTAGCGAAGCACACCATCTCCCCCTTGGGAGATAAACCTCAACTCTCTGTTGATGGACTGCACCCTTGAGTTCATTTTGTGCTAAGATTTATGACCATCTCAAGTTGACCCATCAATAATTTTCATCTAACTGGCTGCTGACCCTCATCTACAGTCAGACCTACGGACCGTGGATCAAAATGACGGTCCGTGCTGGTCAACCGTAGTTTGTGTCAGAGACTGGGTAAAGGAGGTCTCAATCCACGGACACAGACCATGGACCGTGGTCTGATCTACGGACCGTGGGTCTGTTCGTGAGTCGGGACTTAGCCAATTTTCTAACCTGCGTCTGGGAGGGGTTTCAGTGGTGAACCACGAACCACCAGCACGGGCCGTGGTCTGACCTACGGTCCGTGGATGGACACTGTGGATTGCACCTGGAACTTCTCAAAATCTACATTTTTGGTTTGTTTCAAATACGGGGTGTTACATTATCTACCCCTTAGGACCATTCATCCTCGAATGAAGACAAAACTAGCTGAAATAGAGGGACAGGCCTGCAATCCCTACCACTAAACACTGAGAACTGAATTTCTGACTGAACTAAGTTCCAAGAACATGTAAATACGCTGAAAATCCAAGTACAAACTGAAGGAACGTGATTCTAAGACTGAATTTTACGCATGAATGGCTGAAAAACTCAAGAGGAACTATTACCTCAAGATGGAGTGGAATCGGAAGGAAAGAGGAGAGGATACTTGGACTTCATAGCTGCTTCTGATTCCCAAGTAGCTCCCTCTACGGACTAACTTCTCCACCAAACCTTGACTGAAACGACTTCTTTGTTTCTCAACCTTCTAACCTGAAGATCGAGAATCTCAACTGGTACATCCTCATATAAAAGGCTATCTTTTACAGCCAAACTCTCTAATGGCACTATGGATGCTGGATCACCCATACACTTTTTCACAAGTGAAAAGTGAAAAACTTGATGCATTGCTGCTAAATCTTTTGGCAACTCTAACTCATAAGCCACTTTACCATTCCTTTTCACGATATGGTAAGGGCCTAGATATCTGGGACTGAATTCCCTTTCTTGCCACATCTCATCACCCCCTTCATGGGTGACACTTTCAGTAAAACCCAATCATCAACTTGGAACTCTAGTTCCTTTCTTCTAACATCTCCATAAGACTTCTGACGACTCTGGGCAGTCTTAAGTCTATCTCTATTGAGGTGGACTTTCGCCGTAGCAACAAGGACCGAATCTGGTCCTATCAAAACTGCTTCACCTACTTCAAACCTACCAACTGGAGATCTACATCTCCGCCCTATAAATGCCTCATAAGGGGCCATCTGAATGATGAAATGGTAACTATTTCTCTAGGCGAACTCAATAAGAGGAAGGTGATCATCCCAACTACCCTTGAAGTCCATTAGACAAGCTCCCAACATGTGCTGTAGGGTCTGAATGATACGCTCTGCCTGACCATCCATATGAGGATGAAATACTGTGCTAAGATTAACCTGAGTACCAAGACCTTTCTGAAATGACTTCCAGAAATGAGAGGTAAACTGAGGACCTCTATCTGAGATGATAGACAAAGTAACCCTATGCAACCTCACAATCTCATTAATGTAAAGCTTGGCGTAATCCTATGACGAATTTGTAATCTTGACCGCCAAAAAGCGAGAAGACAGAGTAACCCTATGAACAATCACCCAAATGAAGTCATGATGTCTCAATCCATGGACAAAGACCACGGACCGTGGTCGGATCTATGGACCGTGGGTCTGTCCGTGAGTCGGGACTTAGCCAATTTTATAAGCTGGGTCTGGGAGGGGTTTCAGTGGTGAACCACAGACCACCAGCACGGGCCGTGGTCTGACCTACGGTCCGTGGATGGAAACCGTGGGTTGCACCTGGAACTTCTAAAAATCTGCATTTTTGGTCTGTTTCGTATACGGGGTGTTACATTATCTCACCCTTGGGACCATTCGTCCTCGAATGAAGACCAAACTAGCTGAAATAGAGGGAGAGGCCTGCAATTGCTACCACTAAACACTGAGAACTGAATTTTGGACTAAACTGAGTTCCAAGAACATGGAAATACGCTAAAAATTCAAGTACAAACTGAAGGAACGTGATTCTAAGAATGAATTTACGCATGAATGGCTGAAAAATTGAAGAGGAACAATTACCTCAAGCTGGAGTGGAATAAGAAGGAAAGAGGTGAGGATACTTGGACTTCATGGCTGGTTCTGCTTCCCAAGTAGCTCCCTCTACGGTATGACTCCTCTAGCAAACCTTGACTGAAGAGATTTCTTTGTTTCTCAACCTTCAAACCTGACGATCGAGAATCTCAACTGGTACACATCCTCATATGACAGGCTATCTTTTACAGCCACACTCTTTAATGGCACTATGGATGCTCAATTACCCACACACTTTTTCAAAAGCGAAATGTGAAAAATTGGATACACTGTTGCTAAATCTGCTGGAAAACTCTAACTAATAAGCCACTTTACAAATCCTTTTCAAGATCCGGTAAGGGCCTACATATCTGGGACTGAGCTGCCCTTTCTAGCCAATCTCATCACCCCCTTCATGGGTGACACTTTCAGGAAAACCCAATCATCAACTTGGAACTCTAGTTCCCTTCTTCTCACATCTGCATAAGACTTCTGGCGACTCTAGGCAGTCTTAAGTCTATCTCTATTGAGGTGCACTTTCTCCATAGCATCAAGGACCGAATCTGGTCCTAACAAGGCTGCTTCACCTACTTCAAACATACCAACTATAGATCTACATCTACACCCATACAACGCCTCATAAGGGGCCATCTGAATTCTGGAATGGTAACTATATCTGTTGGCGAACTTAATAAGAGAAAGGTGATCATCCCAACTACCCTTAAAGTTCATCACACAAGCTCTCAACATGTCCTATAGTTTCTGAATGGTACGCTCTGCCTGACCATCCGTCTGAGGATGAAATACTGTGCTAAGATAAACCTGAGTACCAACACCTTTCTGAAATGACTTCTAGAAATGAGAGGTAAACTGAGGACCTCTATCTGAGATGATAGACAAAGCAACCCTATGCAACCTCACAATCTCATTAATGTAAAGCTTGGCGTAATCCTCCGCCGAATTTGTAGTCTTGACCGCCAAAAAGAGAGAAGAGATAGTAACGCTATCAACAATCACCCAAATGGAGTCATGCTGTCAGGGAGTAAGAGGTAAACGTGTGATGAAGTCCATGTTGATAACTTCCCACTTCTAAGTAGGCATGTCAATCCCTTGAGTCATACCTCCTAGTTTCTAATGTTCACCCTTGACTTGCTGGCGATTTGGGAACCTAGCCACAAAATCTACTGTATCTTTTTTCATACCATTCCACCAACAGACTTCCCGCAGATCGCGGTACATCCTAGTGGCTTCTAGATGGATAGAATATCTGGAGTTATGGGCCTCTGCAAGAATATGTTATTTCAACTAGCCCACATTAGGAACACATAATCGACCCTGGTAGAGAAGCACACCATCTCCTCTTTGGGAGATAAACCTTAACTCTCAGTTGATGGACTGTACCCTTGAGTTCATTTTGTGCTAAGAGTTATGACCATCTAAAGTTAACCCATTAATAATTTCCATCTAACTGGCCGCTGACCCTCATCTACGGTCAGGCCTACGGACCGTGGATCAAATGACGGTCCGTACAATTCATCAACTTGGAACTATAGTTCCCTTCTTCTCACATATGCATAAGACTTCTGGCGACTCTGGGAAGTCTTAAGTCTATCTCTATTGAGGTGCACTTTCTCCATAGCATCAAGGACCGAATCTGATCCTATCGAGGCTGTTTCACCTACTTCAAACCTACCAACTAGAGAGCTACATCTACACCCATACAATGCCTCATAAGGGGCCATCTGAATTCTGGAACGGTAATTATTTCTGTTGGCAAACTCAATAAGAGGAAGGTGATCATCCCAACTACCCTTGAAGTCCATCACACAAGCTCTCAACATGTCCTCTAGGGTATGAATGGTACGCTCTGCCTGACCATCCATCGGAGGACAAAATATTGTGCTAAGATTAACCTGAGTACCAAGACCTTTCTGAAAGGACTTCGAGAAATGGGAGGTAAACTGAGGACCTCTATCTGAGATGATAGACAAAGGAACCCTATGCAACCTCACAATCTCATTAATGTAAAGCTTGACGTAATCCTCCGCCGAATTTGTAGTTTTGACCGCCAAAAAGCTAGAATTCTTAGTAACCCTATCAACAATCACCCAAATGGAGTCATGTTATCTGCGAGTACGAGGTAAACCTGTGTTGAAGTCCATGTTGATAACTTCCCACTTCCAAGTAGGAATATCAATCCCTTGAGTCATACCTCCTAGTTTCTGATGTTCTACCTTGACTTGCTAGCGATTTGGGCACTTAGCCACAAAATCTACTATATATTTTTTCATACCATTCCACCAATAGACTTCCCGCAGATCGCGGTACATCTTAGTGGCGCCTGGATGGATAGAATATCTGGAGTTATGGGCCTCTGCAGAATATGTTGTTTCAACTAGCCCACATTAGTAACGCATAATCGACGCTGGTAGCGAAGCACACCATCTCCCCCTTGGGAGATAAACCTCAACTCTCTGTTGATGGACTGCACCCTTGAGTTCATTTTGTGCTAAGAGTTATGACAATCTGAAGTTGACCCATCAATAATTTTCATCTAACTGGTTGTTGACCCTCATCTACGGTCAGACCTACGGACAGTGGATTAAATGACGGTCTGTGCTGGTCGACCGTAGTTTGTGTCAGAGGCTGGGTAAAGGAGGTCTCAATCCATAGACACAGAGCACAGACCGTGGTCTGATATATGAAACGTGCGTCTATCCGTGAGTCGGGACTTAGCCAATTTTCTGAGCTGGGTCTGGGAGGGGTTTCAGTTGTGAACCACAAAATACCAGCACGGGTCGTGGTCTGACCTATGGTCCGTGGATGGCAATCGTGGCTTGCACCCGAAACTTCTCAAAATCTGCAATTTTTATATGTTTTGAATACGAGGTGTTACATTATCTCCCCCTTGGGACCATTCGTACTCGAATGAAGACTAAACTAGCAGAAATAGAGGAAGAGGCCTGCAATCCCTACCACTAAACACTGAGAAATGAATTTTTTACTGAACTGAGTTCCAAGAACATGCAAATACGCTGAAAATGCAAGTACAAACTGAAGAAACGTTATTCTCAGACTGAATTTACGCATGAATGGCTGAAAAACTGAAGAGGAACTATTACCTCAAGCTGGA
>NW_006239108.1:935362-935828 GCF_000226075.1 Solanum tuberosum
CATACCATTGCACCAATAGACTTCCCGCAGATCGCGGTACATCTTAGTGGCGCCTGGATGGATAGAATATCTGGAATTATGGGCCTCTGTAAGAATATGTTGTCTCAACTCGCTCACATTAGGAACACATAATTGACCCTGGTAGTGAATCATAGCATCTCGCCCTTGGGAGATAAACCTCAACTCTCTGTTGATGGACTGCACCCTTGAGTTCATTTTGTGCTAAGAGTTATGACAATCTGAAATTGACCCATCAATAATTTTCATCTAACTGGTTGCTGACCCTCATCTACGGTCAGACCTACGGACAGTGGATTAAATGACGGTCTGTGCTGGTCGACTGTAGTTTGTGTCAGAGGCTGGGTAAAGGAGGTCTCAATCCATAGACACAGAGCACAGACCGTGGTCTGATCTACGAAACGTGCGTCTGTCCGTGAGTCGGGACTTAGCCAATTTTCTGAGCTGG
>NW_006239108.1:936112-942165 GCF_000226075.1 Solanum tuberosum
TGAAGAGGAACTATTTCCTCAAGCTGGAATGGAATCGGAAGGAAAAAGGTGAGGATACTTGGACTTCATGGCTGCTTCTGCTTCCCAAGTAGCTCCCTCTACTGACTGACTCCTCCACAAAACCTTGACTGAAGAGATTTCTTTGTTTCTCAACCTTCTAACCTGACGAATCGAGAATCTCAACTCGTACATCCTCATATGAAAGGCTATCTTTTACAGCCACACTCTCTATTGTCACTATGGATGCTGGTTCACCCACACACTTTTTCAAAAGTGAAATGTGAAAAACTGGATGCACTGTTGCTAAATCTGCTGGCAACTCTAACTTAAAAGCCACTTTACGTATCCCTTCTTCTCACATCTGCATAAGACTTCTGGCGACTCTGGGCAGTCTTAAGTCTATCTCTATTAAGGTGCACTTTTTCCATAGCATCAAGGACCGAATTTGGTCCTATCAAGGCTGCATCACCTACTTCAAACATACCAACTATAGATCTACATCTACACCCATACAATGCCTCATAAGGGGCCATCTGAAAGCTGGAATGGTAACTATTTTTGTAGACGAACTAAATAAGAGGAAGGTGATCATCCCAACTACCCTTGAAGTCCATCACACAAGCTCTCAACATGTCCTCTAGTGTATGAATGGTACGCTCTGCCTGACCATCCGTCTGAGGATGAAATACTGTGCTAAGATTAACCTGAGTACCAAGACCTTTCTGAAATGACTTCTAGAAATGAGAGGTAAACTGAGGACCTCTATCTGAGATCATAGACAAAGGAACCCTATGGAACCTCACAATATCATTAATGTAAAGCTTGGCGTAATCTTCCGCCGAATTAGTAGTCTTGACTGCCAAAAAGCGAGAAGACACAGTAACGTTAATAAAAATCACCCAAATGGAGTCATGCTTTCTTCGAGTACGAGGTAAACCTGTGATGAAGTCCATGTTGATAACTTCCCAGTTCCAAGTAGGAATGTCAATCCCTTGAGTCATACCTCCTAGTTTCTAATGTTCTCTCTTGACTTGTTAGCGATTTGGGAACTTAGCCACAAAATCTACTGTATCTTTTTTCATACCATTCCACCAATAGACTTCCCGCACATCGCGGTACATCCTAGAGGCTCCTGGATGGATAGAATATCTGGAGTTATGGGCCTCTACAAGAATATATTATCTCAACTCGCCCACATTAGGAACGCATAATCGACCCTGGTAGAGAAGCATACAATCTCCCCCTTGGCAGATAAACCTCAACTCTTTGTTGATGGACTGCACCCTTGAGTTTATTTTGTGCTAAGAGTTATGACCGTCCGAAGTTGACCCATCAATAATTTTCATCTAACTGGCAGCTGACCCTCATCTACGGTCAGACCTATGGACCGTGGATCAAATGACTGTCCGTGCTGGTCGACCGTAGTTTGCGTCAGAGGCTGGGTAAAGGAGGTTTCAATCCACGGACATAGACCACGGACCGTGGTCTGATCTATGGACCGTGGGTCTGTCCGTGAGTAGGGACTTAGCCAATTTTATAAGCTGGGTCTGGGAGGGGTTTCATTGGTGAATCACAGACCATCAGCATAGGCCGTGGTCTGACCTATGGTCCGTGGATGGCAATCGTGGGTTGCACCTGGAACTTCTCGAAATCTGTATTTTTGGTCTGTTTCCTATAAGGGGTGTTACATTATCTCCCCCGTGGGACCATTCGTCCTCGAATGAAGACTAAACTAGCTGAAATAGAGGGAGAGGCCTGGAATTCCTACCACAAAACACTGAGAACTGAATTTCGGACTTAACAGAGTTCCAAGAACATGCAAATACGCTGAAAATGCAAGTACAAACTGAAGGAACATGATTCTAAGAAAGAATTTACGCATGAATGGCTGAAAAACTGAAAAGGAACTATTACCTCAAGCTGGAGGTGAATAGGAAGGAAGAGGTGATCATCCCAACTACCCTTGAAGTCCATCACACAAGCTCTCAACATGTCCTATAGTTTCTGAATGGTACGCTCTGCCTGACCATCCGTCTGAGGATGAAATACTGTGCTAAGATTAACCTAAGTACCAAGACCTTTCTGAAATGACTTTGAGAAATGAGAGGTAAATTGAGGACCTCTATCTGAGATGATACACAAAGGAACCCTATGCAACCTCACAATCTCATTAATATAAAGCTTGGCGTAATCCTCCGCCGAATTTGTAGTCTTAACCGCCAAAAAGCGAAAAGACATAGTAACGTTAATAACACTCACCCAAATCTAGTCATGCTGTCTCCGAGTACGAGGTAAACCTGCGATGAAGTCCATGTTGATAACTTCCCACTTCCAAGTAGGAATGTCAATCCCTTGAGTCTTACCTCCTTGTTTCTAATGTTCTCCCATGACTTGCTGGCGATTTGGGAACTTAGCCACAAAATCTACTATATCTTTTTTCATATCATTCAACCAATAGACTTCCCGCAGATCGCGGTACATCCTAGTGGCTCCTGGATGTATAGAATATCTGGAGTTATGGGCCTCTGCAAGAATATGTTGTCTCAAATCTCCCAAATTAGGAACGCATAATCGATCCTGGTAGCGAAGCATACCATCTCCCCCTTGGGAGATAAACCTCAACTCTCTGCAGATGGACTGCATCCTTGAGTTCATTTTGTGCTAAGAGTTATGACCATCTCAAGTTGACCCATCAATAATTTTCATCTAACTAACTGCTGATCCTCATCTACGGTCAAATCTACGGACCGTGGATAAAATGACGGTTCGTGCAGGTCGACCGTAGTTTGTATTAGAGGCTGGGTAAAGGAAGTCCCAATCCTCGGACACAAACCGCGGACCGTGCTCTTGTCTACGGACCGTGAGTCTGTCTGTGAGTCGGGACTTAGCCAATTTTCTAAGCTGGGTCTAGGAGGGGTTTCAGTGGTGAACCACGGACCACCAGCACGGGCCGTGGTCTGACCTACGGTCCGTGGATGGCAACCGTGGGTTGCACCTAGAATTTTACAAAATCTGCATTTTTGGTATATTTCGAATATTGGGTGTCACATTATCTCCCCCATGGGACCATTCGTCCTCGAATGAAGACTAAACTAGCTGAAATAGAGGGAGAGGCCTGCAATCCCTACGAATAAACACTGAGAACTGAATATCTGACTGAACAGAGTTCCAAGAACATGCAAATACGCTGAAAATGCAAACACAAAGTAAAGAACCATGATTCTAAGACTGAATTAACACATGAATGGCGGAAAAACTGAAGAGGAACTATTACCTCAAGCTGTAGTGGAATCGGAAGGAAAGAGGTGAGGATACTTGGACTTTATGGCTGCTTCTGCTTCCCAAGTAGATCCCTCTACGGACTGACTCCTCCACCAAACCTTGACTGAAGCGACTTCTTTGTTTCTCAACCTTTTCGAACCTGACGATCGGGAATCTCAACTGATACATCCTCATATGAAAGGCTATCTTTTACAACCACACTCTCTAATGGCACTATGGATGCTACATCACCCACACACTTTTTCAAAAGTGAAATGTGAAAAACTGGATACACTGCTGCTAAATCTGCTGGCAACTCTAACTCATAAGCCACTTTACCAATCCTTTTCAAGATCTAGTAAGGGCCTACATATCTGGGACTGAGCTTCCCTTTCTTGCCAAATCTCATCACCCCCTTCATGGGTGACACTTTCCGTCTACATATCTGGGACTGAGCTTTCCTTTCTTGCCAAATCTCATCACCCCCTTCATAGGTGACACTTTTAGGAATACCCAATCATCAACTTGGAACTCTAGTTTCCTTCTTCTCACATCTGCATAAGACTTCTGGCAACTCTGGGCAGTCATAAGTCTATCTCTATTGAGCTGCACTTTCTCCATAGCATCAAGGACCGAATCTGGTCCTATCAAGGCTGCTTCACCTACTTCAAACCTACCAATTGGAGATCTACATCTACGCCCATACAATGCCTCATAAGGGGCCATCTGAATGTTGGAATGGTAACTATTTCAATAGGCGAACTCAATAAGAGGAAGGTAATCATTCTAACTACCCTTGAAGTCGATCACACAAGCTCTCAACATGTCCTCTAGGGTCTGAATGGTACGCTCTGCCTGACCATCCGTCTGAGGATGAAATACTGTGCTAAGATTAACGTGAGTACCAAGACCTTTCTGAAATGACTTCCAGAAATTAGAGGTAAATTGAGGACCTCTATCTGAGATGATAGACAAAGGAACTCTATGCAACCTCACAATCTCATTAAGGTAAAGTGTGGCGTAATCCTCCGCCGAATTTGTAGTGTTGACCGCTAAAAAGCGAGAAGATTTAGTAACCCTATCAACAATCACCCAAATGGAGTCATGTAGTCTGCGAGTACGAGGTAAACATGTGATGAATTCCATGTGGATAACTTCCCACTTCCAAGTAGGAATGTCAATCCCTTGAGTCATACCTCCTAGTTTCTGATTTTCCATCTTGACTTGCTGGCGATTTGGGTTCTTAGCCACCAAATCTACTATATCTCTTTTCATACCATTCCACCAATAGAGTTCCCGGAGATCGCGGTACATCTTATTGGCGCCTGGATGGATAGAATATCTGGAGTTATGGGCCTCTGCAGAATATGTTGTTTCAACTCGCCCATATTAGTAACGCATAATCGACCTTGGTAGCGAAGCACACCATCTCCCCTTTGGGGAGATAAACCTCAACTCTCTGTTGATGGACTGCACCCTTGAGTTCATTTTGTGCTAAGGGTTGTGACCATCTGAAGTTGACCCATCAATAATTTTCTTCTAACTGGCTGCTGACCCTCATCTACGGTCAGACCTACGGACAGTGGATTAAATGACGGTCTGTGCTGGTCGACCGTAGTTTGTGTCAGAGGCTGGGTAAAGGAGGTCTCAATCCATAGACACAGACCACAGACCGTGGTCTGATCTATGAAACTTGCGTCTGTCCGTGAGTCAGGACTTAGCCAATTTTCTGAGTTGGGTCGTGGAGGGATTTCAGTTGTGAACCACAAAATACCAGTACGGGTCGTGGGCTGACCTATGGTCCGTGGATGGCAATCGTGGCTTGCACCTGAAACTTCTCAAAATCTGCAATTTTTATCTGTTTTGAATACGAGGTGTTACATTATCTCCCCCTTGGGACCATTCGTCCTCGAATGAAGACTAAACTAGCAGAAATAGAGGGAGAGGCCTGCAATCCCTACCAGTACACACTGAGAACTGAATTTCTGACTGAACTGAGTTCCAAGAACATGCAAATACGCTGAAAATGCAAGTACAAACTGAAGGAACATGATTCTAAGACTAAATTTACGAATGAATTACTGAAAAACTGAAAAGGAACTATTACCTCAAGCTGGAGTGGAATCGGAAGGAAAGAGGTGAGGATACTTGGACTTCGTGGCTGCGTCTGCTTCCCAAGTAGCTCCCTCTACGGACTGACTCCTCCACCAAACCTTGACTGAAGCGACTTCTTTGTTTCACAACCTTCTAACCTGACGATTGAGAATCTCAACAGGTACATCCTCATATGAAAGGCTATCTTTTACTGCCACACTCTCTAATGGAGCTATCGATGCTGGATCACCCACACACTTTTTCAAAAGTGAAATGTGAAAAACTGGATGCACTGCTGTTAAATCTGCTGGCAACTCTAACTCATAAGCCACTTTACCAATCCTTTTCAAGATCCGATAAGGGCCTACATACCTGGGATTGAGATTCCCTTTCTTTCCAAATCTCATCACCTCCTTCATGGGTGACACTTTCAGGAAAACCCAATCATCAACTTGGAACTCTAGTTCCCTTCTTCTCACATCTGCATAAGACTTCTGGCGACTCTGGGCAGTCTTAAGTCTATCTCTATTGAGGTGCACTTTCTCCATAGCATCAAGGACCTAATCTGGTCCTCTCATGGCTGTTTCACCTACTTCAAACCTACCAACTGGTGATCTACATCTACGCCTATACAATGCCTCATAAGGGCCATCTGAATGCTGGAATGGTAACTATTATTGTAGGCGAACTTAATAAGA
>NW_006239108.1:943229-948070 GCF_000226075.1 Solanum tuberosum
TGCCCATTTCACACATTCATGCATTCAAGACTTTAAGTAACAAGGAGGGACACTTTAGTCTACCAACCAAGTCACAACATTTTCATTTAAGGATACTTCATAATCCAACATCATTTCATATATACATCATGAGAAATCATACTTTAACTCACAATGCTATCCACTTTACAAAGGATCATCATCATAAGTAAGCCAAGCATGTACAAATACAACTATGCACCCAAAACAGTGAATCTGGCCAGCCTAGTACCTCATGTTGCATCTTAGATTTGAAAAGGAAAATGGCAGAACTAGACTTTATAACCTTCATGAAAGATGTAGATACATCTCTTAGGGTTGCAAACAAACAAGGATCACCGCAAAATATATTTTGTACAAAAAGATATAGTCAAGACACTAGCCGCTGGTCATGCAGGATTTCAATTCTCGAAATCTGGGCAGAACTTGCCCTATGTTACGTCACATATTTCGTATCCATAACAGTTAAATTAGAATTTTACATAAACATAAACGTTGTAGGTATATGAGTTAGCTTTCCAAATCATATTTATTCACTGCAAACTAAGTTCTAGAGCAAGAGATATGCCTAAAATACCAAACTCTACCCAGCTCAAAAACAGGTCTCGTCACTTACATTCGAAAGGAATGCCATATCCTATCGATTCATATTCAACAAAGCTTCTAATGTATCAAGAAGAGGCACCTAAGTCTACCAAGTCAAGACACACATCACATTATAAAGATCCTTCACATTCCATCATCATCACATATGAACAATAATAGAGGACACACTTTCAATCACAATACAATAACACTTTAAACAAGATCACCTTGAGATCACATGAACACCTTTATATTCACAACATGATTGCCTTTACTTCATTTGATTCTCATTCAAGTCCTTCACATCACATTCACATATATGATATCATGTCAACACTTCAATTCCTCATATAATGCCTCCAAGGCCATAAACACAATACATTCAATAAGTAAACACCTCCACCATAAGTGGATCACACATCAATCTATCACAATTCTATATCAATTCTACCTTAACAATGAAGTTAGGTCCACTTACCCTTTTTCCCAAGCCACAATCACCATTCCTCAACTCTCCAACAATTCACAATAGATAAGCATAGATAATAATAGAAGTCAACTATTCAACTCAATCCAAGCATACTTCCATCATCATTCAATCATAAATAATAAACCCACTTCATAAGCCAACTTTAGGAAACTTGCCAAGACATGGGTTCATGGAAATTTCTTTCTTAAAACCATCAATAGACACCATTAATAACATAAATCATCAAAAAAAATCATTTAATGCAAGAACCCATGCTTAGAATCGAAATTAGGATTTTTGTGTTTTTGGAAGAACTTTGAATCATTTGAATTGAGCTCCTTGAAAGGAAGAATAATCAAGGATAAAGGATCCCCATACCTCTAAGTTGAAAACCCACGAGAATTGAAGAAGAAAGAACTCAAAATCTTCAACTCTAGCTCCAACTTCTTCTTCTTCTTCTTCCTCTCTTCTTCTCGGAATTGAGCAAACTCAGTGGCGTTGGAAAGATCGTTCCAAGGGCTTTCCAAACATAACTAGAACTACTCCTGGATCATCCTGAGCTAGGAGTTATGACTGCTCAAAGTTGGCCAAAAACTCACTGATTTCCACACTTGGCCAAATTTCCAGATTCTGAATTTTTTTCCAAAAATGACTACTTCGAATTTCAAGCTTCTTCATATTCATTTTAAATTGTCGGATGCTACATATGTCCTCTAGGGTCTGAATGGTAAGCTCTGCCTGACCATCTGTCTAATCATAAAATATTGTGCTAAGATTAACCTGATTACCAAGACCTTTCTGAAATGACTTCCAAAAATGAGAGGTAAACTGAGGACCTTTATCTGAGATGATATACAAAAGAACCCTATGCAACCTCACAATCTCATTAATGTAAAGCTTGGCGTAATCCTCCACCAAATTTGTAGTCTTGACCGCCAAAAAGCGAAAAGACTTAGTAACCCTATCCACAATCACCCAAATGGAGTCATGCTGTCTGCGCGTATGAGGTAAACCTGTGATGAAGTCCATGTTGATAAATTCCCACTTCCAAGTAGGAATGTCAATCCCTTGAGTCATACTTTCTGGTTTCTGATGTTCTACCTTCACTTGCTGGCGATTTGGGCACTTAGCCAAAAAATCTACTATATCTCTTTTCATACCATTCCACCAATAGACTTCCCGCAGATCGCAGTACATCTTCGTGGCACCTGGAAGGATAGAATATCTGGAGTTATGGGCCTCTGCAAGAATATGTTGTCTCAACTCGCCCACATTAGGAACACATAATCGGCCCTGGTAGCGAAGCACACCATCTCCCCCTTGGGAGATAAACCTCAACTCTCTTTTGATGGACTACACCCTTCAGTTCATTTTGTGCTAAAATTTATAACCATCTGAAGTTGACCCATCAATAATTTTCATCTAACTAGCTGCTGATCCTCATCTATGGTCAGACCTACGGACCGTGGATCAAATGACGGTCCGAGCAGGTCGACCGTAGTTTATGTCAGAGGCTGGGTAAAGGAGGTCTCAATACACGGACACAGACCACGGACCGTGGTCTGATATATAGACCGTGGGTCTGTCCGTGAGTCGGGACTTAACCAATTTTCTGAGCAGGGTCTGGGAGGGGTTTCAATGGTGACCACGGACCACCAGCACGGGGCGTGGTCTGACCTACGACCCGTGGATGGCAACCGTGGATTGCACCTGGAAATTCACAAAATCTGCATTTTTGGACTGTTTCGAATACGGGGTGTTACATTATCTCCCCTTTGGGACCATCCGTCCTCAAATGAAGACTAAACTAGCTGAAATAGAGGGAGGGCCTGCAATCCCTACCACTAAACACTGAGAACTGAATTTCTGACTGAACTGAGTTCCAAGAACATGCAAATACACTAAAAATGCAAGTACAAACTGAAGAAAAATGATTCTAAGACTGAATTTACGCATGAATGACTGAAAAAACTGAAGAGGAACTATTACCTCAAGCTGGAGTGGAATCGGAAGGTAAGAGGTGAGGTTACTGGACTTCATGGTTGCTTTCTGCTTTCCCAAGTAGCTCCCTCTACGAACTGACTCCTCCACCAACCTTGACTGAAGTGACTTCTTGTTTCTCAACCTTCTAACCTGACGATCGAGAATCTCAACTGGTACATCGTCATATGAAAAGCTATCTTTCACAGCCACACTCGCTAATAGCACTATGGATGCTGGATCACCCACAGATTTTTTCAAAAGTGAAATGTGAAAAACTGGATGCACTGCTGCTAAATATTTTGGCAACTCTAACTAATAAGCCACTTTACCAATCCTTTTCAAGATCCGGTAAGGGCCTACTTATCTGGGACTGAGCTTCCCTTTCTTGCGAAATCTCATCACCCATTCATGGGTGACACTTTCAGGAAAACCCAATCATGAACTTGGAAATCTAGTTCCCTTCTTCTAACATCTGCATAAGACTTCTGGTGACTCTGGGCAGTCTTAAGTCTATCTCTATTGAGGTGCACTTTCTCCATAGCATCAAGGACAGAATCTGGTCCTATCAAGGTTGCTTCACCTACTTCAAGCCTACCAACTGGAGATCTACATCTACCCCCATACAATGCCTCATAAGGGGCCATCTGAATGAAGGAATCGTAACTATTTCTGTAGGCGAACTTAATAAGAGGAAGGTGATCATCCTAACTACCCTTGAAGTCGATCACACAAGCTCTCAACATGTTATCTAGGGTCTGAATGGTACGCTATGCCTGACCATTCGTCTGAGTATGAAATATTGTGCTAAGATTATCCAGAGTACCGAGACCTTTCTGTAATGACTTCCAGAAATGAGAAGTAAATTGAGGACCTCTATCTGAGATGATAGACAAAGGAACCCTATGCAACCTCACAATCTCATTAATGTAAAGCTTGGCGTAATCCTCCGTCGAATTTGTAGTCTTCACCGCCAAAAAGCGAGAAGACTTAGTAACCCTATCAACAATCACACAAATGGAGTCATGCTGTCGGCGAGTACGATGTAAACCTGTGATGAAGTGCATGTTGATAACTTCCCACTTCCAAGTAGGAATGACAATCCCTTGAGTCATGCCTCCTGGTTTCTGATGTTCTACCTTGACTTGCTAGCGATTTGGGCACTTAGCCACACAATCTACTATATGTCTTTTCATATCATTCCACCAATAGACTTCCCGCAGATCGCGGTACATCTTAATGGCGCCTGGATAGATAGAATATCTGGAGTTATGGGCCTCTGCAAGAATATGTTGTCTCAACTCAAGCACATTAGGAACGCATAATCGACCCAGGTAGCGAAGCACACAATCTCCCCCTTGGGAGATAGACCTCAACTCTCTGTTGATGGACTGCACCTTTGAGTTCATTTTGTGCTAAGAGTTTTGACCATCTGAAGTTGACCCATCAATAATTTTCATCTAACTGGCTGCTGACCCTCATCTACGGTTAGACCTACGGACCGTGGATCAAATAACGGTTCGTGTTGGTCGACCGTAGTTTGTGTCAGAGGTTGGGTAAAGAAGGTCTCAATCCACGGACACAGACCACGGACCGTGGTTTGATCTTCGGACCGGGACTTAGACAATTCTATAAGCTGGGTTTGGGAGGGGTTTCAGTGGTGAATCACGAACCACCAGCACGGGTCGTGGTCTGACCTACGGTCCGTGGATGGCAACCGTGGGTTGCACCTGCAACTTCTCAAAATCTGCATTTTTGGTCTGTTTCGAATACGGGGTGTTACATTATC
>NW_006239108.1:948316-956781 GCF_000226075.1 Solanum tuberosum
AAGAGGAACTATTACCTCAAGCTGGAGTAGAATTGGAAGGAAAGAGGTGAGGATACTTGGACTTCATGGCTGCTTCTGCTTCCCAAGTAGCTCCCTCTACGGACTGGCTCCTCTACCATACCTTGATTGAAGCGACTTCTGTGTTTCTCAACTGGTACATCCTCATATGAAAGGCTATCTTTTACAGCCACACTCTGACTGAACTGAGTTCCAAGATCATGCAAATACGCTGAAAATGCAAGTACAAACTGAAGGAACATGATTCTAAGACTGAATTTACGCATGAATGACTGATAAACAAAAGAGGAACTATTACCTCAAGCTGGAGTGGAATCGGAACGAAAGAGGCTAGGATACTTGTACTTCACGGCTGCTTCTATTTCCCAAGTAGCTCTCTCTACGGACTGACTCCTCCACCAAACCTTGACTGAAGCGACTTCTTTGTTTCTCAACCTTCTAACCTGACGATCGAAAATCTCAACAGGTACATCCTCATATGAAAGACTATCTTTTACAGCTCTCTAATGGCACTACGCATGCTGGATCACCCACACACTTTTTCAAAATTGAAATGTGAAAAACTGGATGCACTACTGCTAAATCTGTTGGCAACTCTAACTCATAAGCCACTTTACCAATCCTTTTCAAGATCCGGTCAGGGCCTACATATCTGGGACTGAGCCTCAATTTTTTGCCAAATATCATCACCCTATTCATGGGTAACAGTTTCAGGAAAACCCAATCATAAACCTGGAACTTTAGTTCCCTTCTTCTCACATCTGCATAAGACTTCTAGCGACTCTGGGCAGTTTTCAGTCTATCTCTGTTGAGGTGCACTTTCTCCCTAGCATCAAGGACCGAATCTGGTCCTATCAAGGCTGCTTCACCTACTTCAAATCTACCAATTGCAAATCTACATCTACGCCCATACAATGCCTCATAAGGGGCCATCTGAATGTTGGAATGGTAACTATATCAATAGGCGAACTCAATAAGAGGAAGGTAATCATTCTAACTACCCTTGAAGTCGATCACACAAGCTCTCAACATGTCCTCTAGGGTCTGAATGGTACGCTCTGCCTGACCATCCGTCTGAAGATGAAATATTGTGCTAAGATTAACTTAAGTACCAAGACCTTTCTGAAATAACTTCCAGAAATGAGAGGTAAACTGAGGACCTCTATCTGAGATGATATACAAAGGAACCCTATGCAACCTCACAATCTCATTAATGTAAAGCTTGGCGTAATCCTCCACCAAATTTGTAGTCTTGACCGCCAAAAAGCGGGAAGACTTAGTAACCCTATCAACAATTACCTAAATGGAGTCATGCTGTCTGCGAGGATGAGGTAAACCTGTGATGAAGTCCATGTTGATAACTTCCCACTTCCAAGTAGGAATGTCAATCCCTTGAGTCATACTTCCTAGTTTCTGATGTTCTACCTTGACTTGCTGGAGATTTGGGCACTCAGCCCCAAAATCTACTATATCCCTTTTCATACCATTCCACCAATAAACTTCCCGCAGATCGCGGTAAATCTTCGTGGCGCCTGGATGGATAAAAAATCTAGAGTTATGGGCCTCTACAAGAATATGTTGTCTCAACTCTACCACTTTAGGAACATATAATCGACCATGGTAGCGAAGCACACCATCTCCCCCTTGGGAGATAAACATCAACTCTCTTTTGATGGGCTGCACCCTTGAGTTCATTTTGTGCTAAGAGTTATGACCATCTGAAGTTAACCCATCAATAATTTTCATCTAACTGGCTGCTGACCCTCATCTACGGTTAGACCTTCGGACCGTGGATCAAATGACAGTCCGTGCTGGTCGACAATAGTTTGTGTCAGAGGCTGGGTAAAGGAGGTCTCAATCCACGGACACAGACCATGGACCGTGGTCAGATCTATGAACTGTGGGTCTGTCCGTGAGTCAGGACTTAGCCAATTTTCTGAGCTTGGTTTGGGAGGAGTTTCAATGGTGAACCACGGACCACCAGCACGGGCCATGGTCTGACCTACGGTCTGTGGTTGGCAACCTTGGGTTGCACCTGCAACTTCTCAAAATCTGCATTTTTGTCTGTTTCGAATACGGGGTGTTACATTTATCTACCCCCTTGGGGACCATTCGTCATCGAATGAAGACTAAACTAGCTGAAATAGAGGGAGAGGGCTGCAATCCCTACCACTAAACACTGAGAACTGAATTTCTGACTGAACTGAGTTCCAAGAACATGCAAATACGCTGAAAATGCAAGTACAAACTGAAGGAACATGATTCTAAGACTGAATTTACGCATGAATGACTGGAAAACTGAACAGGAACTATTACCTCAAGCTGGAGTGGAATCGGAAGGAAAGAGGTGAGGATACTTGGACTTCATGGTTGCTTCTGCTTCCCAAGTAGCTCCCTCTACGGACTGGCTCCTCTACCATACCTTGATTGAAGCGACTTCTTTGTTTCTCAACTGGTACATCCTCATATGATAGGCTATCTTTTACAGCCACACTCTTAAATGGCACTATGAATGTTGGATCACCCACACACTTTTTCAAAAGTGAAATGTGAAAAACTGGATGCACGGCTACTAAATTTGTTGGCAACTCTAACTCATAAGCCACTTTACCAATCCATTTCAACATCCGGTAAGGACCTACATATCTAGGACTGAGCTTCCCTTTCTTGCCAAATCTGATCACCCCCTTCATGGGTGATAGTTTCAGAAAAACCCAATAAATCAACTTGGAACTCTAGTTCCCTTCTTCTCATATCTGTATAAGACTTCTGGCTACTCTGGGCAGTCTAAAGTCTATCTCTATTGAGGTGCACTTTCTCCATAGCATCAAGGACTGAATCTGGTCCTATCAAGGTTGCTTCACCTACTTCAAACCTACCAACTGGAGATCTACATCTACGCCCATGCAATGCCTCATAAGAGGCCATCAGAATGCTGCAAAGGTAATTATTTCAATAGGCGAACTCAATAACAGGAAGGTGATCATCCCAACTACCCTTGAAGTCGATCACACAAGCTCTCAACATGACCTCTAGGGTCTGAATGGTACGCTCTGCCTGACCATCCGTCTGAGGATGTAATACTGTGTTATGATTAACATGAGTACCAACACATTTCTGAAATGACTTCCAGAAATGAAAGGTAAACTAAGGAGCTCTATGTGAGATGATAGACAAAGGAACCCAATGCAACCTCACAATCTCATTAACGTAAAGCTTGGCGTAATCCTCCGCCGAATTTGTAATCTTGACCGCCAAAAAACAAGAAGACTTAGTAACCCTATCAACAATCACCCAAATGGAGTCATGTTGTCTGTGAATACGAGGTAAACCTGTGTTGAAGTCCATGTTGATAACTTCCC
Source organism: Solanum tuberosum (assembly GCF_000226075.1). Taxonomy (NCBI): domain Eukaryota; kingdom Viridiplantae; phylum Streptophyta; class Magnoliopsida; order Solanales; family Solanaceae; genus Solanum; species Solanum tuberosum. The sequence continues at coordinate 951,697 of NW_006239108.1, forward strand.
ACTTCCAAGTAGGAATGTCAATCCCTTGAGTCATACCTCCTGGTTTCTGATGTTCTACCTTGACCTGCTGGCGATTTGGGCACTTAGCCACAAAATCTACTATATCTCTTTTCATACCATTCCACCAATAGACTTACCGCAAATCACGGTACATCTTAGTGGCGCCTGGATGGATAGAATATATGGAGTTATGGGCCTCTACAAAAATATGTTGTCTCAACTCGCCCACATTAGGAACACATAATCGACCTTGGTAGCGAAGGACACCATCTCCCCCTTGGGAGATAAACCTCAACTTTCTTTTGATAGACTGCACCCCTGAGTTCATTTTGTGCTACGAGTTATGACCATCTAGAGTTGACCCATCAATAATTTTCATCTAACTAATTGCTGTCCCTCATCTACGGTCAGACCAACAGACCGTGGATCAAATGACGGTCCATACTGGTCGACCGTAGTTTGTGTCAGAGGCTGGGTAAAGGAGGTCTCAATCCATGGACACAGACAACGGACCGTGGTCTGATCTACGGATCATGGCTCTGTCCGTGAGTCAGGACTTAGCCAATTTTCTGAGCTGGGTTTGGGAGGGGTTTCAGTGGTGAACCACGGACCACCAGCACGGGCCGTCGTCTGATATACGGTCCATGGATGGTAACCGTGGGTTGCACCTGGAACTAGTCAAAATCAGCATTTTTGGTCTATTTCGAATACGGGGTGTTACATTATCTCCCCCTTGGGACCCATCTTCCTCGAATGAAGACTAAACTAGGTGAAATAGAGGGAGAGGCCTGCAATCCTTACCACTAAACACGGAGAACTTAATTTCAGACTTAACTGAGTTCTAAGAACATGCAAATACGCTGAAAATGCAGGTACAAACGGAAGGAACACGATTCTAAGACTGAATTTACGCATGAATGACTGAAAAACTGAAGAGGAACTATTACCTCAAGTTAGAGTGGAATCGGAAAGAAAGAGGTGAGGATACTTGGACTTCATGGCTGCTTCTGCTTCCCAAGTAGCTCCCTCTACGGACTGATTCCTCCACCAAACCTTGACTGAAGCGACTTCTTTGTTTCTCAACCTTCTAACTTAACGATCGAGAATCTCAATTGGTACATCCTCCTATGAAAGGCTATCTTTTACAGCCACACTCTCTAATACCACTATGGATGCTGGATCACCCACACACTTTTTCAAAAGTGAAATGTGAAAAACTCGATGCACTGCTGCTAAATCTGCTGGCAACTCTAACTGATAAGCCACTTTACTAATCCTTTTCAAGATCCGGTAAGGGCCTACATATCTGGGACTGAGCTTTCCTTTCTTGCCAAATCTCATCACCCCCTTCATAGGTGATACTTTCAGGAAAACCCAATCATCAACTTGGAACTCTAGTTCCCTTCTTCTCACATCTGCATAAGACTTCTGGCGACTCTGGGCAGTCTTAAATCTATCTCTATTGATGTGCACTTTCTCCATAGCATCAAGGACCGAATTTGGTCCTATCATGGTTGTTTCACCTACTGGATATCTACATCTACACCCATACAATGCCTCATAAGGGGCTATTTGAATGCTGGTGTGGTAACTATTTTTGTATGCTAACTCAATAAGAGGAAGGTGATCATCCCAACTACCCTTGAAGTCGATCACACAAGCTCTCAACATGTCCTCTAGGGCCTGAATGGTACGCTTTGCCTGACCATCCGTCTAAGGATGAAAGACTGTGCTATGATTAATCTGAGTACCAAGACCTTTCTGAAATGACTTTTCAGAAATGAGAGGTAAACCGAGGACCTCTATCTGAGATGATAGACAAAGGAACCCTATGCAACCTCACAATCTCATTAATGTAAAGCATGGCGTAATCCTCCGCCGAATTTGTAGATTTGACCACCAACAAGCGAGAAGAGTTAGTAACCCTATCAACAATCACCCAAATGGAGTCATGATGTCTGCGAGTACGAGGTAAACCTGTGTTGAAGTCCATGTTGATAACTTCCCACTTCCAAGTACGAATGCCAATCCCTTGAGTCATACCACCAGGTTTCTCATGTTCTACCTTGACTTGCTGGCGATTTGGGCACTTACCCACAAAATCTACTATATCTCTTTTCATACCATTCCACCAATAGACTTCCTGCAGATCGCGATACATCTTAGTGGCGCCTGGATAGATAGAATGTCTGGAGTTATGGGCCTCTGCAAGAATATGACGTCTCAACTCACCGACATTAGGAACACATAATCGACCCTAGTAGCGAAGCACACCATCTCCCCCTTGGGAGATAAACCTCAACTCTCTGTTGATGGACTGCACCCTTGAGTTCATTTTGTGCTAAGAGTTATGACCATCTGAAGTTGAACCATCAATAATTTTCATCTAACTGGCTGCTGACCCTCATCTACGGTCAGATCTACGAACCGTGTATCAAATAACGGTCCGTGCTGGTCGACCGTAGTTTGCGTCAGAGGCTGGGTAAAGGAGGTCTTAATCCACGGACACAGACCATGGACCGTGGTCAGATCTATGAACTGTGGGTCTGTCCGTGAGTCGGGACTTAGCCAATTTTCTGAGCTTGAACTAGGAGGGGTTTCAGTGGTGAACCACGGACCACCAGCACGGGCCATGGTCTGACCTACGGTCTGTGGATGGCAACCGTGGGTTGCACCTGGAACTTCTCAAAATCTGCATTCTTAGTCTGTTTCGTATACGGGGTGTTACATTATCTCCCCCTTGGGATCATTCGTCCATGAATGAAAACTAAACTAGCTAAAATAGAGGGAGAAGCCTGCAATCCCTACCACTAAACACTGAGAACTAAATTTCTGACTAAACTGAGTTCGAAGAACATGCAAATACGCTGAAAATGCAAGTACAAACTGAAGGAACATGAATCTAAGACTGAATTTACGCATGAATGACTAGAAAACTGAACAGGAACTAGTACCTGAAGCTGGAGTGGAATCGGAAGGAAAGAGCTGGAGAGACTTGGACTTCATGGCTGCTTCTGCTTCCCAAGTAGCACCCTCTACGGACTGACTCCTCCACCAAACCTTGACTGAAGAGACTTCTATGTTTCTCAACCCTCTAACATGATGATCGAGAATCTCAACTGGTACATCCTCATATGAAAGGATATCTTTTACAGCCACACTCTCTATTGGCGCTATGGATGCTGAATCACCGACACACTTTTTCAAAAGTGAAATGTGAAAAACAGGATGCACTGCTGCTAAATCTGCTGGCAACTCTAATTCATAAGCCACTTTACCAATCCTTTTCAAGTCCGGTAAGGGCCTACATATCTGGGACTGAGCTTCCCTTTCTTGCCAAATCTCATCACCCCCTTCATGGGTGACACTTTCAGGAAAACCCAATAATCAACTTGGAACTCTAGTTCCCTTTTTCTCACGTCTGCATAATACTTCTGGCGACTCTGGGCACTCTTAAGTCTATCTCTATTGAGGTGCACTTTTTCCATAGCATCAAGGACCGAATCTGGTCCTATCAAGGCTGCTTCACCTACTTCAAACCTACCAACTGGAGATCTACATCTACGCGCATACAATGCCTCACAAGGGGTCTATCTGAATGTTGGAATGGTAACTATTTCTGTAGGCGAACTCAGTAAGAGGAAGGTGATCGTCCCAACTACCCTTGAAGTCGATCACATAAGCTCTCATAATGTCCTCTAGGGTCTGAATGGTACGCTCTGCCTGACCATCCGCCTAAGGATTAAATACTGTGCTAGGATTAAACTGAGTACCAATACCTTTCTGAAATAACTTCTAGAAATGAGAGGTAAACTGAGGACCCCTATCTAAGATGATAGACAAAGAAACCCTATGCATCCTCACAATCTCATTAATGTACAGATTTGTGTATTCCTCAGCTGAATTTGTAGTCTTAACAGCCAAAAAGCGAAAAGACTTAGTAACTCTATCAACAATCACCCAAATTGAGTCATGTTGTCTGCGAGTACGAGGTAAACCTGTGTTGAAGTCCATATTGAAAACTTCCCACTTCCAAGTAGGGGTGTCAATCCCTTGAGTCATACCTCCTGGTTTCTGATGTTCTACCTTGACTTGCTGGCGATTTGGGCACTTAGCCACAAAATCTACTATATCTCTTTTCATACCGTTCCACCAATAGACTTCCCGCAGATCGCGGTACATCTTAGTGGCGCCTGGAGAGATAGAATATATGGATTTATGGGCCTCTTCAAGATTATATTGTCTCAATTCACCGACATTAGGAACGCATAATCGACCCTGGTAGCGAAGCACACCATCTCCCCTTAGGGAGATAAATCTCGACGCTATGTTGATGGACTGCACCCTTGAGTTCATTTTGTGCTAAGGGTTTTGACCATCTGAAATTGACCCATCAATAATTTTTATCTAACTGGCTGCTGACCATCATCTACGGTCAGACCTACGGACCGTGGATCAAATGACGGTCCGTGCTGGTCGACCGTAGTTTGTGTCAATGGCTGGGTAAAGGAGGTCTCAATCCACGGACACAGACCACGGACCGTGGTCTTATCTACGGGCCGTGGATCTGTCCGTGAGTCGGGACTTAGCCAATTTTCTGAGATGGGTCTGGAAGGGGTTTCAAAGGTGAACCACGGACCACCAGCACGGGCCGTGGTCTGACCTACGGTCCTTGGATGGCAACCGTAGGTTGCACATGGAACTTCTCTAAGGGTGTGTTTGGTATGAAGGAAAATGTTTTCCATGGAAAATGTTTTCCTAGAAAATGTTTTCTGGGAAAACAAGTTGATTTTTGACTTATTTTCTCATGTTTGGTTGGTGATTAGAAAATATTTTCCGGAAAAGATTTTTAGTGTTTGATTTATGGATGAAAAATATTTTTGAGAAATATCTTTTATTTTTACTAGAGTAGAAAATAATTTTTGAAATTGAAAACTTTTTTTAAAAACAAACTTAAATATTTTTTTTGGGGGTGGGGTGGGGGGGAGTGTCTGAAGCATTTTCTAACATTTATGCATCATTTTGATAGGCACTGGATACATTCAATGCTGCAATTGTTTCTCCAATATATTATGTAATGTTCGC
>NW_006239108.1:957526-958699 GCF_000226075.1 Solanum tuberosum
AGGGGTGAAAAAAATGAAATTTTGAAATTGAAATATTTTTTGAAAACAAACTTAAAATTATTTTTTTGGAAGGGGGTGGTTGGAGGCAGGTTTGAAGTTGGAAGAGAGTTTTGGAAAATGTTTTCCATAAGTTTTGAAGGTAAGTCATTTTCCTTAAATTTGAGGAAAATGAGTTGATTTGGAAAACATTTTCCAAAACATTTAGCCCAACCAAACATGAGAAAATTGGAAAACATTTTCCGGAAAATGTTTTCCTTCATACCAAACACACCCTAAATCTACATTTTTGGTATGTTTTGAATACGGGGTGTTACATTATCTCCCCCTTGGGACCATTAGTCCTCGACTAGCTAAATTAGAGGTAGAGGCCTGCAATCCCTACCACTAAACACTGAGAACTGAATTTCTGACTGAACTGAGTTCCAAGAACATGCAAATACGCTGATATTGCAAGTACAAACTGAAGAAACATGATTCTAAGACTGAATTTACGCATGAATGACTGAAAAACTGTAGAGGAACTATTACCTCTAGCTGGAGTGGAATCGGAAGGAAAAAAAGTTGAGGATACTTTGGCTGCTTCTGCTTCCCAAGTAGCTCCTTCTACGGACTGACTCTCCACCAAACCTTGACTAAATCGACTTCTTTGTTTCTCAACCTTCTAACCTGACGATCGAGAATCTGAACTGGTACATCCTCATATATAAGGCTATATTTTCCAGCCACACTCTCAAATAGCACTATGGATGCTGGATCACCCACACACTTTTTCAAAAGTGAAATGTGAAAGACTGGATGCACTGCTGCTAAATCTGCTGGCAACTCTTACTCATAAGCCACTTTACCAATCATTTTCAAGATCCGGGAAGGGCCTACATATGTGGGACTCAGCTTCCCTTTCTTTTCAAATCTCATCACCCCCTTCATGGGTGACACTTTCAGGAAAACCCAATCATCAACTTGAAACTCTAGTTCTCTTCTTCTCACATCTGCATAAGACTTCTGGCGACTCTGGGCAGTCTTAAGTCTATCTTTATAGAGTTGCACTTTTTCCATAGCATAAAGGACTAAATCTAGCCCTATCAAGGTTGCTTCACCTACTTCAAACCAACCAACTGAAGATCTACATCTACGCCCATATAATGCCTCATAAGGGGCCATCTGAATACTGGA
>NW_006239108.1:958770-961290 GCF_000226075.1 Solanum tuberosum
CGAACTCAATAAGAGGAAGGTGATCATCCCAGCTACCCTTGAAGTCGATCACACAAGCTCTCAACATGTCCTATAGTTTCTGAATGGTACGCTCTGCCTGACCATCCGTCTGAGGATGAAATACTATGCTAAGATTAACCAGAGTACCAAGACCTTTCTGAAATGACTTCTAGAAATGAGATGTAAACTGAGGACCTCTATCTGAGATAATAGACCAATGAACACTATGCAACCTCACAATCTCATTAATGTAAAGCTTGGCATAATCCTCCGCCGAATTTGTAGTCTTGACCGCCAAAAAGCGAGAAGACTGCATGGTAACCGTGGGTTGCACCTGGAACCTCTCAAACTCTGCATTTTTGGTCTGTTTCGAATACGGGGTGTTACATTATCTCCCCGTTGGGACCATTCGTCCTCGAATGAAGGCTAAACTAGCTTAAATAGAGGGAGAGGCCTGCAATCCCTACCACTAAACACTGAGAACTAAATTTCTGACTGAACTGGGTTCCAAGTACATGCAAATACGCTGAAAATGCAAGTACAAACTAAAGGAACATGATTCTAAGACTGAATTTATGCATGAATGACTGAAAAACTGAAGAGGAACTATTACCTCAACCTGGAGTGGAATCGGAAGGAAGAGGTGAGGATACTTGGACTTCATGGCTGCTTTTGCTTCCCAAGTAGCTCCCTCTACGGACTGACTCCTCCACCAAACCTTGACTAAAATGACTTCTTTGTTTCTCAACATTCTAACATGACGATCGAGAATCTCAACTGGTACATCCTCATATGAAAGGCTATCTTCTACAGCCACACTCTCTAATGGCACTATGGATGCTGGATCACCCACACACTTTTTCAAAAGTGAAATGTGAAAAACTTGATGCACTGCTGTTAAATCTTGTGGCAACTCTAACTCATAAGCCATTTTACTGTAACGACCCTAAAAACTAACTAGTGAAGCTAGAGCCTCATAAGTGAGTTTGGTGTTTAGAACTTAATGAAATGATGAGAAATGGCTTTTGAAGTTTAGTTTAACGAGATTTGAGGTCAAACGTCAAGAAATGACCGTGACGTCCGGAAACTAGTCATTTGAACTAGTGAGTTGTAAGGGTCTTGTCGTTGATGTTTAGAGTGTTGTTTAAGGGCTTAAGGGGTTGATTAGCTAGTTGATTAATCACCTTTATAAGCTAGCAAGACCTTAAGCTAGGTCATGAAATCATTTAGAATTGAGACCCTCAAAACAGTCCCCTAAAAACAGTTTTTAGTTTTAAGTTAGGTGTGAGGGTCAATTTTAAATGGTTATATCTTTTAGCTCAAAGCGAATTAGGTGGGCCGTTACCTATCCTATGAAAGGTCTTAGAGTCCTCTTTCCAACGCCACCGAGTTTTCCCAATTCCAACCTTGGAGTAAAAAGTTATGCCCGAAATATTAAAGCACTGTCAGGCTACAGCAAAGGGCGAACTAAGACGGGAAGGGGCAAAAATTTTAAGTCAAGACTTTATGGGTCCCTAGTCCTTTTCCAAAATTGACCCTATGTTATTCTTTTCCTTTCTTAGAAACTATAAGACCTTTTTATGACCCAGTTCCTTTCATTTAAGTCACTCCTCTTAGAATTAAAAAGAACCCACCTCCTCTCAAATATTCCTTTCTCTACAATCCTCCATTTTAAAAAAGGTCAAGAACTTGGAGCTAGGGCTTGGTTTGAGGGTGGTTTATTCATCAATTTTTCTTGGGGAATCTTAACAAGGGTATGGTGACCCTTGATCCTTGATTATCTTTCCTTCAAGGAGTCCATTAAAAACGGTTTCAAAAGTCTTCAAAGAACAAAACTTCTATTTTCTATTTTAGGTATGGGTTTATGGGTAAAATGTTTCAAAGTCATTATATTGGTGAATTGAAGTTCTATTTATGATTTTAAGATGATTTTATATGAAACTTCTTCTAGAACCCATGTTTTCATTAAAGGTCTAGAATTTGCTTATGAAGTGGGTTTAATGCCTATGATTTAATGTTGATGAAATTGTGTTTAGATCGGATTGTATTGTTGATTTATATGGTTTTGTATATCTATTTATGATGAATTGTTGGTATATGGATGAATTGAGGATTGTGGCCTTATGGACAAATTATGGGTGAATCACCTTGTGGTGATAGAATTGTTGGGAATTGAGTAATGGTTATTATGGCTTTGGAGGATGGTAAGTTGGCTTAATCTCATATTATGGATAAAATTGTTCTTGCTTGGTTTGATCCACTTATGGTGGAGGTGTTTAATTATGGAATGTATTGTGACCATGGCCTTGAAGGCATAGTATGAGAAATTGAAGTGTTATCATGACATTGTATGAATGAGAGTTCAATGAAGATAATGTGATCATGTTATGAATGTAAATGTGTTACTATTGAAAGATTATTTCTCAATTTGACACTCATGAATGTTGATGATAGAATATGAAGGATTCTCCAATTTATTGCATATCTCGAATTGGTAGAGCTTGTGCATCATTTTCTTGT
>NW_006239108.1:962988-986424 GCF_000226075.1 Solanum tuberosum
ATAAGGGGCCATCTGAATGTTGGAATGGTAACTATTTCTGTAGGCGAACTCAATAAGAGGAAGGTTATCATACCAACTACCCTTGAAGTCGATCACACAATCTCTCATAATGTCCTCTAGGGTCTGAATGATACGCTCTGCCTGACCATCCGTTTGAGGATGAAATAATGTGCTAAGATTAACCTGAGTACCAAGACCTTTCTAGAATGACTTCCAGAAATAAGAGGTAAACTGAGGACCTCTATCTGAGATGATAGACAAAGGAACCCTATGCAATCTCACAATCTCATTAATGTAAAGCTTGGCATAATCCTCCACCGAATTTGTAGTCTTGACCGCCAAAAAGCGAGAAAAATTAGTAGGCATTTCGCCATGCGATACCATATCACGATATGGTGTCGTGAGATAGAATCAGCGTTTGGACATGCGATTTTATGTTGATTCCATCTCATGATTCCATATCATGAGAGGTGATACCATATTCTCCAAAAAAACCATGATATGGAATCACCATGTGATTTCATATCATGATTTGAGATATTTTAATACAATAATTGATCCATGAGTTTATATTTTTATAAAACAACCCCACATTTATATCTACTAATCATTTGTTTCATATGTAAATAAATTTATAATCACATCATTACTTTTTAAAAGTTATTATTCTCACCAATATAAAATTTATTATTACTTTAAATTTGGTGAATATAAATGATAAAGTAGAAATTCATTTGGTGAATATAAATGAGAACGAAGGGAGTAATACTTTTTTGATTTTTCATAATATAAAAAAAACGTCTTAATCTTATAACTAAGCATAATATTGATAAAAGACAATTTTCATTGGCGGTGCCGCACTTTTCTTAATCTTTAGTATTCGCAAAATGTTCATTCACATGACTGAAGAGTATCAAGTCCAATTAATTGAGGACTTGGGAAAAATTTGATCAATTAGTTATTTATATTTAGTCAAGTGGACTAATTACAATTTTTTTGATTAAATTTATTAGAAGTGTATTTGACTAAAACTTGTGGTAACTTTTTAAAATTTCGTTATTCTATAATATTTAACTATTGATTTTTTCTTGTAAATAGTTAGAAGTCAGTGATTGTTTGTTAATTTTTATCTTAGTGTATTTAACTTCTACGTTAATATTTACTCACTAATGTATGTTTTTTTTCTACTTTATAGGTTATTTGTAAGAGTAGTTGAGAGATATGAGCATATCAAGTACAATTTATGTTCTAATTTTTTTATTAAATTAAAGTTAGGTGAAACAATTACTTAAGTGAAGAACCAATAACTTTGAAATAATTTATTATGCGATTTTATAAAAAAAAATTATTTGATAAGATTGAATAAACAATTGGGGCAATTTTAATAGTTTAACAACTTATGCGATTTTTATGTTAATGAAAAAATATACAACACAAAAATTACATATCGCATGTCCAAACAAACTTTCAATTTCATATCATGATACCATATCATGATACCATATCATGATTCCATATCATGATACCATATCGCATGGACAAACGGGTCCTTAGTAACCCTATCAACAATCACCCAAATGGAGTCATGCTGACTGCGAGTACGAGGTAAACCTGTGATGAAGTCCATGTTGATAACTTCACACTTCCAAGTAGGAATGTCAATCCCTTGAGTCATACCTCCTGGTTTCTGATGTTCTACCTTGACTTACTGGCGGTTTGGGCACTTAGCCACAAAATCTACTATATTTCTTTTCGTACCATTCCACCAATAAACTTCCCGCAGATCGTGGTACATCTTAGCAACGCCTGGATGGATAGAATATCTGGATTTATGGGACTCTGAAAGAATATGTTGTCTCAACTCGCCCACATTAGGAACACATAATCAACCATGGTAGAGAAGCACACCATCTCCCCCTTGGGAGATAAACCTCAACTCTTTATTGATGGACTGCCCCTTTGAGTTCATTTTGTGCTAAGAGTTTTGACCATCTGAAGTTGACCCATCAATAATTTTCATCTAACTGGCTGCTGACCCTCATCTACGGTCAGACCTACGGACCGTGGATCAAATGGAGGACCGTGCTGGTCGACCGTAGTTTGTGTCAGAGGCTGGGTAAAGGAGGTCTCAATCCAAGGACACAAACCACGAACCGTGGTCTGATCTACAGACCGTGGGTCTGTCCGTGAGTCGGAAATTAGCCAATTTTTTGAGATGGGACTGGGAGGGGTTTCAGTGGTGAACCACGGACCACCAGCACGGACCGAGGTCTGACCTACGGTCCGTGGATGGCAACCGTGGGTTGCACCTGGAACTTCTCAAAATCTGAATTTTTAGTCTGTTTTAAATACGGGGTGTTACATTATCTCCCCCTTGGGACCATTCGTCCTCGAATGAAGACTAAACTAGCTGAAATAGAGGAAGAGGCCTGCAATCCCTACCACTAAACACTGAGAAATGTATTTCTGACTAAATTGAGTTCCAAGAACATGCAAATACACAGAAAATACAAGTACAAACTGAAGGAACATGATTCCAAGACTGAATTTACACATGAATGACTGAAAAACTGAAGAGGAACTATTACCTCAAGCTGGAGTGGAATCGGAAGGAAAGAGGTGAGGATACTTGGACTTCATGCCTGCTTCTGCTTCCCAAGTAGCTCCCTCTACGGATTGACTCCTCCACCAACCTTTGACTGAAGCGACTTCTTTGTTTCTCAACCTTCTAACCTGACGATCGAGAATCTCAACTGGTACATCCTCATATGAAAGGCTATCTTTTACATCCACACTCTCTAATGGCACTATGGATGTTGGATCACCCACACACTTTTTCAAAAGTGAAATGTGAAAAACTTGATGCACTGCTGCTAAATCTTCTGGCAACTCTAACACATAAGCCACTTTACCAATACTTTTCAAGATCCGGTAAGGGCCTACATATCTGGGACTAAGCTTCCCTTTCTTGCAAAATCTCATCACCCCCTTCATGGGTGACACTTTCAGGAAACCCAGTCATAAACTTGGAACTCTAGTTCCCTTCTTCTTACATCTGCATAAGACTTCTGGCAACTCTGGACAGTCAAGTCTATCTCTATTGAGGTGCACTTGCTCTATAGCATCAATGACCGAATTTGGTCCTATCAAGGCTGCTCCACCTACTTTCAAACCTACCTACTGGAGATCTACATCTACGCCCATACAAATCCTCATAAGGGGCCATCTGAATGCTGGAATGGTAACTATTTATGTAGGCGAACTCAATAAGACGAAGGTGATCATCCCAACTACCCTTGAACTCGATCACACAAGCTCTCTACAAGTCCCATAGGGTCTGAATGGTATGCTCTGCCTTACCATTCGTCTGAGGATGAAATATTGTGCTAAAATTAACCTGAGTACCAAGAACTTTCTGAAATGACTTCCTGAAATGAGAGATAAACTAAGGATCTCTATCTAAGATGATAGAAAAAGGAACCCTATGCAACCTCACAATATCATTAATGTAAAGCTTGGCGTAATCTTCCCCTGAATTTGTAGTTTTGACCGCCAAAAAGCAAGAAGACTTAGTAACCCTATCAACAATCACCAAAATGGAGTCATGCTGTCTGCGAGTACGAGGTAAACCTGTGATGAAGTCCAGGTTGATAAATTCCCACTTCCAAGTAGTAATTCCAATCTCTTGAGTCAGACCTCCTGGTTTCTAATGTTCTACCATGACTTGCTGGCGATTTGGGTACTTAGCCTAAAAATCTACTATATTTCTTTTCATACCATTCCACCAATAGACTTCCCGCAGATCGCGGTACATCTAAGTGGTACCTGGATGAATAGAATAGCTGGAGTTATGGGCCTCTGCAAGAATATGTTGCCTCAACTCGCCCATATTAGGAATTCATAATCGACCCTGGTAGCGAAGCACACCTTCTGCCCCTTTGGAGATAAACATCAAGTCTCTGTTGATGGACTGCACCCTTGAGTTCATTTTGTGCTAAGATTTACGACCATCTGAAGTTGACCCATCAATAAATTTCATCTAATTGGCTGCTGACCCTCATCTACGGTCAGACCTACGGACCGTGGATCAAATGACGATCTGTGCTGGTCGACCGTAGTTTGTGTCAGAGGCTGGGTAAAGGAGGTCTCAATCCATGGACACAGATCACAGACCGTGGTCTGATCTACGGACCGTCGGTCTGTCCGTGAGTCGGCACTTAGCCAAAATTCGGAGCTGGATCTGGGAGGGGTTTCAACTGTGAACCATGGACCACTAGCAAGGGCCGGGGTCTGACCTACAATCCGTGGATGGCCACCGTGGGTTGCACCTGGAACTTCTCAAAATCTGCATTTTTAGTCTGTTTCGAATACGGGGCGTTACATTGTCTCCCACTTGGGACCATTCATCCTCGAATGAAGACTAAACTAGCTGAAATAGAGGGAGAGGAATGCAATCCCTACCACTAAACTCTGAGAACAGAATTTCTGACTGAACTGAGTTCCAAGAACATGCAAATACGCTAAAAATGCAAGTACAAACAGAAGCAACATGATTCTAAGACAGAATTTACGCATGAATGACTGAAAAACTGTAGAGGAACTATTACCTCAAGCTGGAGTGGAATCAGAAGGAAAGAGGTGAGGATACTTGGACTTCATGGCTGCTTCTGCTTCCCAAGTACCTCCCTCTATGGACTGACTCCTCCACCAAACCTTGACTGAAGCGACTTCTTTGTTTCTCAACCTTCGAATTTGACGATCAACAATCTCAACTGGTACATCCTCATATGAAAGGCTATCTTTTACAGCCACACTCTCTAATGGCACTATAGATGCTGGATCACCCACACACTTTTTCAAAAGTAAAATGTGAAAAACTTGATACACTGCTGCTAACTCTTCTAGCAACTCAAACTCATATGCCACTTTACTAATCCTTTTCAAGATCCGGTAAGGGCCTACATATCTAGGACTGAGCTTCCCTTTCTTGCCAAATCTCATCACCCCCTTCATGGGTGACACTTTCAGGAAACCCCAATCATCAACTTGGAACTCTAGTTCCCTTCTTCTCACATCTGCATAAGACTTTTGGCGACTCTAGGCAGTCTTAAGTCTATCTCTATTGAGGTGCACTTTCTCCATAGCATCAAGGACCGAATCTGGTCCTATCAATAAGACGAAGCTGATCATCCCAACTACCCTTGAAGTCGATCACACAAGCTCTCAACATGTCCTCTAGAGTCTGAATGGTACGCTCTGCCTGACCATCCGTCTGAGGATGAAATATTGTGCTAAGATTAACGTGAGTACCAAGACATTTCTGAAATGACTAACATTAATGAGAGGTAAACTAAGGACCTCTATCTGAGATGATAGTCAAAGGAAACCTATGCAACCTCACAATCTCATTAATGTAAAATCTTGGCTTAATCCTCCGCCGAATTTGTAGTCTTGACAGCCAAAAAGCGAGAAGACTTAGTAACCCTATCAACAATCACCCAAATGGAGTCATGCTGTCTGCGAGTACGAGGTAAACCTGTGATGAAGTCCAGGTTGCTAAAATTCCCCACTTCCAAGTAGTAATGTCAATCTCTTGAGTCATACCTCCTGGTTTCTAATGTTCTACCCTGACTTGCTGGCGATTTGGGCACTTAGCCTAAAAATCTACTATATTTCTTTTCATACAATTCCACCAATAGACTTCCCGCAGATCGCGGTACATATTAGTGGTACCTGGATGGATAGAATAGTTGGAGTTATGGGCCTCTGCAAGAATATGTTGTCTCAACTCGCCCACATTAGAAACACATAATCGAGCCTGGTAGCGAAGCACACCTACTGCCCCTTTGGAGATAAACCTCAACTCTCTGTTGATGGACTGCACCCTTGAGTTCATTTTGTGCTAAGATTTATGACCATCTTAAGTTGACCTATCAATAATTTTCATCTAATTGGCTGTTGACCCTCATCTACGGTCAGAACTACGGACCGTGGATCAAATGACGGTCCGTGCTGGTCGACCGTAGTTTGTGTCAGAGGCTGGGTAAAGGAGGTCTCAATCCATGGACATAGATCACGGACCGTGGTCTGATCTACGGACCATCGGTCTGTCCGTGAGTCGGGACTTAGCCAAAATTTTGAGCTGAATCAGGCAGGGGTTTCAGTGGTGAACCACGGACCACCAGCACGGAACGTGGTCTGACCTACAGTCCGTGGATGGAAACAGTGGGTTGCACCTGGAACTTCTCAAAATCTGCATTTTTGGTCTGTTTCAAATACGGGGTGTTACATTATCTCCCCCTTGGGACCATTCATCCTCGAATGAAGACTAAAATAGCTTAAATAGAGGGAGAGGCCTACAATCCCTACCACTAAACACTGAGAACTAAATTTCTGACTGAACTGAGTTCCAAGAACATGCAAATACGCTGAAAATGCAAGTACAAACTGAAGGAACATGATTGAAAGACTGAATTTATGTATGAATGACTGAAAAACTGAAGAGGAACTATTACCTCAAGCTGGAGTGGAGTCGGAAGGAAAGAGGTGAGGATACTTGGACTTCATGGCTGCTTCTGCTTCCCAAGTAGCTCCCTCTACGGACTGACTACTCCACCAAACCTTGACTGAAGGGACTTCTTTGTTTCTCAACCTTCAAACCTGACGATCGAGAATCTCAACTGCTACATCCTCATATGAAAGGCTATCTTTTACAGCCACACTCTCTAATGGTACTATGGATGCTGGATCACCCACACACTTTTTCAAAAGTGAAATGTGAAAAACTTGATGCACTGCTGCTAAATCTTCTGGTAACTCTAACTCATAAGCCACTTTACCAATCCTTTTCAAGATCCGGTAAGGGCCTACATATCTGGGACTGAGCTTCCCTTTCTTGCCAAGTCTCATCACCCCCTTTATGGGTGACACTTTCAGGAAAACCCAATCATCAACTTGGAACTCTAGTTCCCTTCTTCTCACATCTGCATAAGACTTCTGGCGACTCTGGGCAGTCTTAAGTCTATCTATATTGAGGTGCACTTTCTTCATAGCATCAAGGACCGAATCTGGTCCTATCAAGGCTTCTTCATCTACTTCAAACTTACCAACTGGAGATCTACATCTATGCCCATACAATGCCTCATAAGGGGCCATCTGAATGCTGCAATTGTAACTATTTTTGTAGGTGAACTCAATAAGAGGATGGTGATCATCCCAACTACCCTTGAAGTCGATCACGCAAGCGCTCAACATGTCCTCTAGGATCTGAATGGTACGCTCTGCCTGACCATCCGTCTGAGGATGAAATAATGTGCTAAGATTAACCTGAGTTCCAAGACCTTTCTGAAATGACTTCCAGAAATGAGAGGTAAACTGATGACCTCTATCTGGGATGATGGAATCTGGTCCTATCAAGGCTTCTTCATCTACTTCAAACTTACCAACTGGAGATCTACATCTATGCCCATACAATGCCTCATAAGGGGCCATCTGAATGCTGCAATTGTAACTATTTTTGTAGGTGAACTCAATAAGAGGATGGTGATCATCCCAACTACCCTTGAAGTCGATCACGCAAGCGCTCAACATGTCCTCTAGGATCTGAATGGTACGCTCTGCCTGACCATCCGTCTGAGGATGAAATAATGTGCTAAGATTAACCTGAGTTCCAAGACCTTTCTGAAATGACTTCCAGAAATGAGAGGTAAACTGATGACCTCTATCTGGGATGATGGACAAAGGAACCCTATGCAACCTCACAATCTCATTAATGTAAATCTTGGGGTAATCCTCCACCGAATTTGTAATCTTGACCGCCAAAAAGCGAGAAGACTTAGTAACCCTATCAACAATCACCCAAATGGAGTCATGTTGTCTGCGAGTATGAGGTAAACCTGTGATGAAGTCCATGTTGATAGCTTCCCACTTCCAAGTAGGAATGTCAATCCCTTGAGTCATATCTCCTGGTTTCTGATGTTTTACCTTGACTTGCTGGCGATTTGGGCACTTAGCCACAAAATCTACTATATCTCTTTTCATACCATTCCACCAATAGACTTCCCGCAGATCGCGGTACATCTTAGTGGCGCCTGGATGGATAGAATATCTGGAGTTATGGGCCTCTGCAAGAATATGTTGTCTAAACTCGCCCACATTAGGAACACATAATCGACCCTGGTAGCGGAGCACACCATCTCCCCCTTGGGAGATAAACCTCAACTCTCTCTTGATGGACTGCACCCTTGAGTTCAAGTAATATCAGATCGTTGACTTGCTTTTCCTTAACTCTCATTACCAAAGAAGATTCTGATCTATTTTGCACTATCACACCACCATCTGATGTGTTAGTAAAACTAACTCCTAAGAGAGCAAGATGATGAACATCTTTTTCTACTTCCTTCCTTTTTTCCTCATTATGTGCTACACCACCCTCTAGATTCACCTCTTTCTGGCCTTAAGGTAAGAGATAATCAACATATAGGTACTGAGCTACTACCCTTCTATTCTAAGACTGGCTTGTTTGAAAATTGGAACTGAACAATCCGAATTCTACAATCTACTGAGGCATGACAGAACTGAAACCAATCCATGCCTAGAATGACATCGAAGTCTACCATTTCTAACTCTACAAGATCTGCTGAGGTGACTTTCTGAGATACTATGACAGGGCAATTTCTGTATACACGTCTAGCTATAACTAGGTCACCAACTGGGGTAGAGACTAAGAAGGGTTCTGAAGGAGTTTCTAGACTTACTCCTAAGATTACTGCTATAGAGAGAGTTACAAATGTAAGAGTAGCCCTTGGATCTAGCACTACAAAATATCTAAAGAAAGACTCGAAACGTACCAGTGATCACATCAAGAGAATCTTCCTGGTCCTAGCGAGCCTGAAGAGCATATAGCCTGTTTTGGCGCTGTCCGCCACCTGTACCAGAAGAGCTACCCTGCTGAGTTGGGTGACCCTTCGGTACTGTTGGAGCTGTAGATTGAGCCCTAGTATTGTTACCTTTTTGCTCCTTCCTGGCGGAAGGGCAATTCTTCACCCTATGACCAGACTGGCCACACCCAAAACATCCTTCCTTGCCTGCAAGACACTCGCCTGGATGGTTCTTACCACACTTTGGACAAGTTGGGTATGTCCTATTTCCTGAAACACTTCCCTGAGACTTAGAGCCTGGTGCCCTACTATTCTGATCTTGTCGAAAACTGTGAGTGATTTCCACCACCCGATTTCTGCTGAGAGTACTCATAGTTCCCTGTTCTATCTTTCTTGGTTACCTTAGCAATTTTCCCCTAAGGTTTTATCTCCCTCAACCTGCTGATTGTTCTAATTATTCATACTTTGAGCGAAAGGTTGAATAGTGTTTTGAAACTCTGCATTCGAAACTCCCTAATCTGGGACTAGAGGAACTGTGTTAGCATTCCTGGCATTCGCATTCCTAGTGTTAGCTCTACGGGGAGGCATGATAGCTGAAATGTAGAACGTCGAGTTAGAATAGAATTTGTTCATACCTTACGCACGATAAGAATATCAAGAAAGTGAAGCTTTTCTAAAACACTTCATAGCCTCCCTTTCATTAGATGTGGTGCACTTCACACCCATGAAAAGGACTCTACTTAGTGCGGCTTTTCAGACATCCTAGGACACTTAAACCTAATGCTCTGATACCAAGTTTGTCACGCCCCGAGCTACCCCCGAGACGCGGACACGTGACCTAGGACCACAAGTGATCCCAAGCTAACCCTGCTGGCATGATCATGAGCATACTAAATATAATCTGAATAATAGAAACTGTGCTGAAACTAAATCATAAATAAGATGAAAATATGGGGAATACCCATATACCATAACTGAGATAAATGAAAACTGATGAGTTTAATACAAGAAAGATATTAACTCAATACTAAGCTGAATCTATCTATGTCTGAAACAAACCTCTAAACTGACTAGAAATGTTGGGACATGCCCCAACTAGATCTAGCAAAAACTGAAACTAAAGATTAAAAGCGATAAAGATAAGCATGTCACTGGTCCTCGAAGAATGAGGACTCACCACTGATGTTGTTGAACTGAAGATCGGGAATCGATCTAAGAGTGATCTGGATACTGAGAACCTGAATTTACATCACGAGAAGATGTAGCGTTAACCCGATCATTCCCAGTGACTTGCATCACCTCAAAGTTCTTCTTGATCTCATCCAATATATTCTGGGGATCTTCACCAGTCTACGATCCTAAGAACTCAGGCGGATTCATCCTACCAAATTCACGGACCCTTGCTGCTGCTGATCCACCATTTGCATTCACATGAGCTTGAACCCGCTAATTGTTCTAGTTAGCGACACTCTGAGCCAACATCTGAATGGCATTACCGAATTCAGCATTTGAGACTTCCTGATCTGGAACTAGAGGAGCTGCGTTTGCATTCCTGACATTCGCATTCCTGGCATAAGCTCTACGAGGAGGCATGATCACTGAAACGTAGAACGTCGAGTTAGAACGGAATTAGATCATACCTTACGCACGATAAGAGTAACAAGAAAATGAATATTTCCTAAATCACTTTGTAGCCTCCCCCTCATTAGCTGTGGTGCGCACAACACATCCATGAAAAGGACTCTACCTAATGCAGCTTTTCGGACATCCTAGGAAACATAAATCTAATGCTCTGATACCAAGTTTGTCACGCCCCGAGCTACCCCCGAGACGCGGACACGTGACCTAGGACCACAAGTGATCCCAAGCTAACCCTGCTGGCATGATCATGAGCATACTAAATATAATCTGAATAATAGAAACTGTGCTGAAACTAAATCATAAATAAGATGAAAATATGGGGAATACCCATATACCATAACTGAGATAAATGAAAACTGATGAGTTTTAATACAAGAAAGATATTAACTCAATACTAAGCTGAATCTATCTATGTCTGAAACAACCTCTAAACTGACTAGAAATGTTGGGACATGCCCCAACTAGATCTAGCAAAAACTGAAACTAAAGACTAAAAGCGATAAAGATAAACATGTCACTAGTCCTCGAAGAATGAGGACTCACCACTGATGCTGCTGAACTGAAGATCGAGAATCGATCTAAGCGTGATACTGAATGCTGAGAACCTGAACCTACATCACGAGAAGATGTAGCGCACGTATGCGTCAGTACTTGAAACCTACTAAGCATGCAGGATAGAGTAAAGTTGAAAGAACATATAACTGAACAAAGCAATAAAGCAATGAAATAATTTGAACATGATATAGATACAGAAAATATCGAATACTGAGCTAACTGATGCAATGACCAAATTTATAACATGCTGAGATTGAATACTGACTGTATTGAAATATGGTAAATGCAATAGAGTCTAACTGAACTGTGGGAGTTACTAATAACAGACATAAAACCACATTAGCTAAATGTGGAGTCCGATGTATATGCCCCATCGAGATGACCCAGTATACCCTGCCAGAGGTATAGAGGCATGCTAGCGTGATCACTAAACTGATGTTGCCCACAGAGGGGACTTACACCTACGTGACTCGTAGTTCTGGGACTATATGGGTACGCTGAACCCTAGTCCAACTCGGTATTATGCTACTCCCAATGAATTAAGTAGTTAACTGGTTATGGCTGAATTTCTGTAAATATTGGATAGCTCGAACTGAACATGCAAACTGAGAATGCAATAATTAAACTGATAATGATGTATTCATAAACTAAGGCATGTATAACTGAATACTGAAATATCTGACCTAGCATGTGTAATTCAAGAACTAAAGAAATACATAGCTAGGGTTCTGGAATTCATGCAAGAAACGATGTAATAACATGATAATCTGATTTGGAACATTTAAATAACTAATTCATGATGATTTGTTGAAATTCTAGAAACCCCTACATCTGTTCATAATCATGGAATCAAGAAACTGACTGAATTCTAGGGACCTAATGGGTGAAAGGAACCCACTAGTGAAATCCCACATACCTGGTGACGAATTCCACGAAGAAATCTTTCGATTTCGGGGGCGGAACTGATGGAACCTTGTTGCGTCTTGAACTAGGGTTCTTGACCTCTCTTCTTCTCTTACGCTCTAATTTTTTCTAAGTTTGATTAATGATTTTGACTAAGGTAAGTTCTAGTTATGTTTCTAGGTTTAAACTGACTAAAACCTCATGATTTAGGGTCAAAATAACGTATCTTAGGGGTTAAACAAAATAGGAAAAGACTAAAATACCCCTGACTTAATTGATGTCGGAGTGACTGACGGATTGGACCTACGGTCCGTCACTCAATCTACGGTCCGTCGATTGGGTCCGTAGGTCGAGTCTGCCCGACAGGGCTACACTAAAACGAGCATAACGTTTTACTCGGAGGTCGAAATTTAGCAAACTCAGTGGCGTTGGAAAGATAATTCCATTATCTATCATATCATAGGTCATGGGACACCTAATTTTGAGCTAAGAGTTATGACCATCTGAAGTTGACCCATCAATAATTTTCATCTAATTGGTTGTTGACCCTAACTTACGGTCAGACCTACGGACCGTGGATCAAATGACGGTCCGTGCTGGTCGACCGTAGTTTGTGTCAGAGGCTGGGTAAAGGAGGTCTCAATCCACAGATACAGACCACGGACTGTGGGTCTGTCTGTGAGTCGGGACATAGCCAATTTTCTGAGCTAGGTCTGGGAGGGGTTTCAGTGGTGAACCACGGACCACCAGCACGGGGCCGTGGTCTGACCTACGGTCCGTGGATGGCAAACCGTGGGTTGCACCTGGAACTTCTCAAAATCTGCATTTTTGGTCTGTTTCGAATACGGGGTGTTACAAGTTTACATGCATAATGGGTAATGTAGTTCCTACTTCATTGTGATGCATTCATTATGTTAGAGATGGAGTTGACGTTTCCTCCTTTGAATGGTGCATTGTTTTGATGTTTTATACATGATGGGCTACTAGTCTTTACTTCTGTTTAGTGTCTAGATCATCATGCGAGGACGAATGTTCCCAAGGGGGAGATATTGTAACACCCCGGAAACTAGTAGGCTAAACTAGAGCTAAAATGTGAGGGTTAGAATCAAAGATGTTAGCAAGGGCCAAGGGAGAGGACTAAGGCAGTCCACTCTCCCCTAGACACTCCCCTAGTGACCACAACCACCACCACGACTCGTGGTAGGGACCACGGCACACGGTATGGTTCGTGGTGGACTAGGTAGTAAGCTCCCCAAAATCTGCCCAAAAACAAGCTCCTCTTCACTAGCCACTTCACGGCTTGTGGTGAAGACCACAGCTCATGGGAAGGCTCGTGGAGGAGATTTGGCTGTGTGAGGGGTGAAAATAAGTGTCAAGCCACTGCCTCAAGGCCCACGAGAGGGACCACGGCTCGTGGAAAGAACCACAGCTCGTGAAGCCCCTCGTGAAGTTGCCTTGGGCTTGTGAGCTAAAGGCACAAGTTGCCTAGCCACTGCCTCAAGTCCACGAAGGGGAACACGGCTCGTGGTCATGACCACGGCTCGTGGAGCCCCTCGTGGCACCTGGGCAGCTCACTTAAAGTGAAGGGTGTTTTGGGAAATTCTGGTTTGAGACAATTAAAGTGAAGTCGTTTTGGGTGAGTTTAGGGTCACTATATAAGTCATTTTTAAGTCAAATTCACCTAAATTAAGTCATATTTTCCAAACACCCAAATAATTCCCAAAGTCCATCTCCTCTCCAAATATTCTCTCTCTAGAACTTCAAGGAAGAAGAAGAAGAAGAAATTGGAGCTAGGGTTCAAGGAGCAAGGTCTTCTACTCAAATTCATTGGGTTTCATTGCTAAGGTGTGGTACTCTTCATCCATGGATAGAATTCATCCATGGAGCCCCTTCAAAACCCCAATTTCAAAGATAGAAATCCTTAAACGCTAGGGTTTGATTCCAAAGTCATGGGTTCCTTTAAAAAAACGATTCTAATGCTTGAATTACTTTATATTATGATTGAATTGATGATTTATTATGGATTTTATGTTGAAATCCCTAAGAACCTATGAAATCCCCATATTCCCAAATTATGATCTTGTGATGTTGGTGTGTTGATGAAAGAAGGATATTATGAGATTATGCTTGTAGTAGTTGAGTTACTTGAATTATGTTAATATCCATGTCTAATGTAGTGAATTCTAGATGTGTTGATTTCATATGATCTTTGATCCTTGAAAGGGAAAATTATGATATTATGCATGTTTATGAAGTCTTTGTTTATGCTTTAAGAACACTTTGAGAGTGAAGTGTCTATGATTATGATCTAGTCGTTGTGTTGTTGAAAGGTAATTCTCATATACACACTTATACATGAATATGATATGATGTGACAGATTTTCTCACAATATGATGATTCTAAGGTTGAAAGGCTTTCTCACCTATTGAATCTATATGTAGACTTGGACAATGAAAGGTTATTCTCACGCATAATCTAAGAGCTATCCTATGAATTATGTTTGATTGAGTGTTAAGACATTATTCCATAAATATGAAATCAAGTCAAGACTTAATAAGTACTCCGTGGGAATTAATGCTTAGCACCGAGTGGTTATTGATATGTGATGGAATCCCTCACGTTAGTTGAGGTCGTGTTTCTAGGAGCAATCTCTTGGGATGGAAGCCATCACGATAGTAGAGGCTGGATTTCTAGTAGCAATCCCCTTTATCCCATAAACTATGTCCCCCCATAGGTTATTTAGCTATTGGATCCACCTAAGCTAAAAGTATGGTTCTACCTTAGGCAAGTAGGACAACCCCTTTCGGTGTGGGTAACACCGAATTTCATGTTAAGTTCACATGGTCTATGTCGGTTAAGGTTTATTCCCACAACAACAATATGAACAAGAATATGAATTATGAACTATGGTTACTCAAGAAGCTTTACTTAGCATGGGTGAGATTTATGAGGTCTTATTCATGCATTCCACAAGTATGCTTTGAGGGTATTTATGAAGTGTTTCTCCTATGATATGCTGATCAATGTATTGACTATACTTATGACTTATGCTTTTTCACTATCTCCATAATGATGTTTTAACTTAGTAAATTGCATGCTTTAAAATGAAATGTCCATTTTAGCATGTTTTCAATGTTTTTATCCATGGCTATCATACTACGTGCATTTTTGTACTAAGGCCTACTTTTCCTACATTTTTCCCAAGTGTAGGGTCCGGTTCTCAAGGTGATCATCGTTGTGAAAGCTTGGACTTGCTTATTCTCTTAGCTTGTTGGTGAGACCCCATGATTCGAGGCCGGATATTATCTCATTGTAGTTCATTCCTTGTATTCCCTTTTTGGACTATATTGTATGGGCTATGTCCCTTTATCATTTCGAATATTGTAATAGATGGCTAAGTTGAGACTTAGAGTCTAGACTTCCGCTTTTGCTTTTATGAAAATTTTAGACTTGAAATGTGTTTTTACTCTTATTGTTCTATTGCTTATGTTATGATATCATAAGTGGCTTGTAGAGTCCTTTGGGGTTCTATACGCCATATTACATCTAGGGGGTACCCCTGGGTCGTGACAGTTTCACATTTCAATGTTAAAAAAGTGTATGGGCTATCCTTCACTTATTATACCTACCGAAGATATTGGTATTAATGATAGCTTATCTTACAAGGAGATTCTCGTTCAGATTCTAGACCGTCAAGTTCGCAAATTGAAAACCAAGGAGGTAGCGTCATTCAAGGTCTTATGGAGAAATCAGTTTGTTGAGAAAGCTACTTGGGAGGCTGAGGAGAATATGAAGAAGAGATACCCACATCTCTTTGAGTCTGGAGAAATTCCAAATTAAGGTACTAATCATTTTTCTTGGCACGTATTTTAGTTGAAATGTTGTGTTACTTTGCATATCGAGTGTTTGAGTTGGGTGTTGATTTTACCACCCATAGTCTACTTAGAGTAATCTCATTCGAGGAAGAATGTTCCCAAGGGGGAAATATTGTAACACCTCGGTATTTGAAAGAGCTAGAATTAGAATGAACTATTTTTGGAAAGAGTAAATTTGGAAATTTTGGCAAGTCATGCTAACTACAAGTTTTGGGTCGACTTCAAACGATAATAACTTTCAGTACAAGATGAGTTAGGTGGCCCATAAGATATCAAATGAAAGGATATACATTGTTGATGTTTGTAAATGGACAAGGCAAGGATGGATGTTTGAAAGAATGGTAAAAAATACAAAAAAAAGTGCAGACTATACATTGTTGATCGTCAAACGAGAAAGGTGGATCACCTAATGAGCATGACCGTGTAAAGATTGTAGAAATAAATACTTCAAATAAAAATTGTAGAAATAGATACTTAAAATAAAAAAAGTCACATCAAGTGATTTCTTATACATACATACTACTTCTAACAAAATTGATATTTGAACATTACCGTCCAGCATAAAACAACATTACCAATTTAAATATACAATTTTTTAAGATGGTTAATAGGATCCTGCTTGGGGTTTCGAATGCACAATTCACGAATAACATTTTTTTCATTGATTAATCATAATTATTTAATAAAACAAAATGAGATTTTTTGTTTGAATTATAGGTCCACCAAATATCCCTCTAGTAAATTCCAGCGCCATAGGTTTAATAAATCTCATCAACTTATAGAAAGACATTCTCATCCAGATGCCTTCTCCAAAGAGTATTTTAGTCTCTATTTTTACTAGAATAACATTCATATCATGTTCATTCAATCAAGAAGTATAGAATCGCTTTTGAATCTTCACATAATACATATCATTTACATTCGACTCTCAATATTTTGTCGGTGATTTGTTTGAATAGACTTAAAAGTTGGTCAAACCTAACTTTAAGCCAATTTTTGACAAACATTAAAATAACTTCAAATAAGTCCAAAATTACTTAAAATAGGTTAGAAAATATTTGACAAAGTTTAAAATACGTTAAAAAGCAAAAGTAGACCTCTCCCTACTTTGACTTAAAAGTCATTTAACTTTTTAATTATAACTATTTTTTAAAACCAATCGAAACAGGCAGTAATTATTTTTTGCATTTTACTCAACACCACCTAAAACACAATAATGACTTGTTTTTATGTGGTTACACTACATCCTATTCAAATGAGTCGATGCTTAATGTGTGAGCAAGTTGGTAAGGGCCTATGATCTTGAGAATGGATCAAGGAAATCCCAATGCTCCATCATCCATTCTTCATGTTGAACTGTCTAAGCTTTGCCATTGAGGATGCCGAAACGACAAGATTAGGCTCTTGAAAGGACATTCAATTTTTCTTTCTTTCTCCGGAAATTAGGAAAGTTAAAAGGGATATCTAGGAAAGGACAATAAAGAAACTCGAGTTGAACATCACATCCCCGGAAAAGCTTATTTTTGTACGAACTTTCCAACAAACAGATTGTTGCTAAGTTTTCACAGCTAAGAAAGCTTTATTGAAAGCTTTAAAAGAGCAGAAGAAGGGGGCCATGAGCATTGAACAATGGAAAGAAGGTAGGAATAATAGGATCGCTCAAACTTGAAAATTAAAAGAAATGAGCAAAGAGA
The DNA here is from genome assembly GCF_000226075.1 of Solanum tuberosum. Classification (NCBI taxonomy): domain Eukaryota; kingdom Viridiplantae; phylum Streptophyta; class Magnoliopsida; order Solanales; family Solanaceae; genus Solanum; species Solanum tuberosum. Next base: position 980,537 of record NW_006239108.1, read on the forward strand.
TTAAACGGATTCATTCAACATACGCTTGGTAAATCAAGGAAAACAACATTCTCCCCTACAAGATGGTTCTGGGTAATCTATTGTCACTTGGTACCAAGTTAGTGGTAACAAATTGAAAATGCTTCCTTGGCCCTGCAACAAAAATAGAAATAGTAGCAAGAATAGAACAAAAGAGTGAATCAGACGGATCGTTTCTTGATTCAATAAGTGCAGCCAAAACCTTCATGCTGTGATTTAATATACAGAAATCTTCAAGTTTTAACTGAATCTGAGTTGCTGGAAGCTATTGAATGTGCTTTCCTTTCTGCTTGAAGCGATCTACACAATGCTTCAAGCTTCTCTTTCTGGTTCCTTGTTTTCTCCAACTGTTTCTTCAAGAATTCACGCTGCAGAGAAAACAACATATTTTAAGGTTCCTATTGAGAAAAACAAGTTCTATTACGCAAACATAACTTGAGCATCAAACGATAAAACAACATAGACAGTCTTTATTTATAAGAAGAAGCTTTGGAGAAACTAAAGTATCATTCAAGTTATCCAATGCACAAAGTGCTACAACAAATATCGACCTGGGCAACAACGACAAGCTTCATGGTTTCGATGCCACACAACCCACATAAGATAGACAGAAGATAGATGTCAGAAGCATATTACAAAAGAGAAAAAGGTCATGATATTTGTTATTATTTTATGATGATATGCAAATGGGTTGGCTGGTGGTGGCAGAGCTGACTGGGCTTTGCTCGCGTCAGTGGTCCAAGTCTCGCGGTGGTGTTGGTTTGATCAACACCTCTGAAAATAGAGATTTTTCCGGACAGCCAAGAAAAATATTTGGGGCCTTAACGAGACTCTGATACCATGTGTACCAGAACAGAAACATAGACATGTCCAGAAAAAGTTACGGATATCAATACAAATCAATACATAATTGAAATAGGAGTAAATCAATCTACCTACTATATTTACATATGCTATAGAATATTCACAGGATTCTAACAAAGATATTCACAAGAGACCTTATCCTATTTGAGTGATATTATCATAGCAAAATATGGGGAAGACAACAGTTGGATGACTAATGAAGTGCACTCTCCTTATGGAGTTGGTCTGCGTGGTCTATAAGAGCATTGTGGCCTTCTATGAGGAATCACACCTCCATAAAGGTGAACAATGGGTACAGAACATCATTTTGGGAAGATAACTGTTAAGTAGGGGGTGTCTGGAAGATATATATTATCCTGGTATTTATGTACTATCTATGCAACATCAGATGATAGTAGCATATGCATGGTCCTCACAGGGGTGGAACATACAACTCAGAAGGAATTTCAATGACTGGAAAGTGGATACATTGACTGAGCTGTCAAAAGTGCTAGAAGATTTCAAAGGTTTACAGGAGGGTGCAGATTGTCTATGCTGGAAAGAAGACAGTAGGGAACTCATTGAAGTTAGCGTAGCTTACATTAACAGATAGCTCTTTGGAAAGCGAAGATACCCTTCAAGGTTTCTTGTTTTCACGTGGTTATTAGCACATGAAGCTGTTTTGACCCAAGATAATCTAGCAGGAGAAGGATCCCCATTGTTCAAGATGGTTTTCTTTGTGGGAAAAAAATTAAGACAGTCAGCCACCTATTCTTACATTGCAAGGTTACAGATCAGCTATGGAGGATGTCTACCAAGCTCAGAGCCATAGCATAGACAATGCCCCGGAAGATAACTGAGGTTCTTTTTTGCTGGGTTGTGGCAGGAACGGGAATTGCAGACAAGAATAGATGGAGGGAAGGTCCAAAATATTGCTTGATTTTGATGCTCCCAGGCACGGTAACCAAGGACGTTCTCTCTCCTACTTCCTAGGATAGCAGAAGGCTCACGCCGGTGTAGACCATCATCAACAGACCTTTCTTTCTCAGCCAATCAATACTCACCCACTGTGAGAATTGCTTCAACCTTTTTCTTTTTCGTTCGCTCCACAGATCAGGTATTTACTATGGCAGACAACAGAATCTATTTTAACGCAGGCTTCAAGTCCTTCGACATCACAAGATGGAGTTCTGGCAACACAACCTGGTTTGACTGGGTAGAGAGAAGTAGAAAAAGAATGCGAAGGATAACGCTGAGCAGAAAGATAATGGAATGGATTTGTTATATCCTCAAGGAAGCCTCCAACGGCAATAAGAATCTGGTTAGAAGATGGAGGTCAAAAGAACAAATTTCAGAATTTTACGGCACCAGAAAGTACAACGTACATGGAAGGTACATGAGTCTTTTGGCCCTCATAGGAGAAACCAGAGAAATTATTGTTCCTGAACTTGGCATTAATGCGGGATGGAGAGACATAGCATTCAAGATTGAAGGCTTCATTAACACCACTCCACAATGTATAGTCAAACAGCATTCAAAGCCAACTATTTCGTATGCTAGGGTAGTTGAGAGAAGTAAATGGCAACAACAAAGTCACAAAGAAGCCAGTGCTAGCATAGAGGGCCCACTGGGGAGAAGTATTATGGGATTATTAGGAGGATCTGAGAGACCCACTCTGATTGATGTAAGAAAATGGGCCTCCTCGACCTGGAAGAAAGCATTTGGAGTTAACATCTATGAGATGGCAGGACACATCTTCCTTTTTGAATTCCCAAACAAGCACATGGCAGAACAAATTCTGCAAGGAGAATGGAATTGGAAGAACATGAAGGTGAAACTGGAATGGTGGAACCCACTAGTTGGCTCGTAGCATCACAGCAAAGACAGGAAAAGATCTGGATCAGAGCAATAGGAGTACCCCTGCACTTGTGGTCCAAAGAAGTCTTTACATAAATAGGCGATAAATGTGGAGGATGGTACAGAACGGAGGAAACAGAATTGAGAAACCATCTCAGATGGGCCCGTATTGAGGTTAAGAATGAAGGGCAGAAAATACCCAGAGAGGTCGCCATAACCAAACAAGGATACACCTTCAGGATTCCGATCTGGATCGAGGAAGTTACGACCTTTGAGAAGGCATCGGGAAAAACATGGAAAATCAGATTTCATGGCGGAGACTGCGAAAACTGGGGAAACCCTAGATGAGGGCTTTGCACGGAGGTCTGCTGCATGTCCAATGAAGAGGACGGGTAATACCCAGAGATTAAAAGCATCTTTTGAAGTCATCAAGCAAGTAGCCAGATTGACAGCTGTTGATTGGATGGTGTGCACGTGAGGAGTGGAAATAATTCAAATTTAATTCCATGTGAGGAACGCGTGAGGTCTCCAAGGAAGGAGATGAATAATTTGAGTATGGGCCAGCCCAAAACCAAAAACCACTCCAACAAAAATTAAATACCTCACAAGCCCAACCCAATCTAGAACAACAAATTGAGGAATTCTGGGAGGAGACCACGACAATCAGCATCTTCTCCAGAGAATTTCAACGCAACAGAAAAACTTGAATTCACTGCCTCAACTTCAGATGCAGGATATGTGGGGGAAATTTCAAAGATGAAAGAGACAAGTCTAGAAGATACAGAGGGGACTGTAATTGTGAGGGAGATAAGGGGGAATGAGAATTGCAAGGAACAATCCATTGTGATGGGCAACTCAAGTCTGGAAGTCAGAAATTGGGAAGTGGACGAGGTGATACCCTTAGCTACAGAAGCAGCTAAACAGGTTGTTCTGGGTTCAAAAAAATTTAATCAAGCTCGGCAAAATGTTTGGAGCTGACTTTAAAGGCCATGAAGAGGAAGCCTTGGAACTTCTTATGCAAATTGATGCGTGTAGGCAGATTAGAAGGATGGAGCCATCAGAAATCAGAAGAGCTAAATTCAAAGGCACTAATGAATTGAAGAATTTAATTACTTTTGATGTTAAGTTCAAAGCTAGTGAGGCCAGGAGCGCGGGGAAAGGAGGTGCACAGCCTGTACCATGAAGTTCAACCTAGTGTCTTGGAATGTTAGGGGAATAAATGATGGGGGGAAAAGAAGAGTGGTGAAGAGTTGTATAGAACTTTGGAAGGCTGACATAGTGTGCCTTCAGGAAACTAAACTACAGGGAGACATTCAAGAGATAGTGAAGCAAATATGGGGAGGGAGATGGGTTAGATATGCTTGCCTAGAAGCAAGTGGTACCAGGGGAGGGATTATCATGTTATGGGATAGTAGAGTTTGGAAGAGAGAGGTGCAACAAATAGGTGTACATACGCTAACTTGCAGTTTTAAAGGCCTGCTCCAAAACTTTAACTCCCACATTACAGGGGTGTACGCACCAAAATTACAACGTGGAAAGAAGAGAGGTATATCAGCATTATACCAAACAGTAGAGAAACCTACCCAAGATGTTTTTAATATATAATTTGATGAAGTAAGATGTTGTATTAGAAAGGCATCAAGAAGATGCAAATTACATACACAAAAATATGGTTAACTCCTGAGAACAAAAACACCTATTTAATCAGGGAGTTAACCACTAGCAAAAGGATGGTCGCTAAGCCATATTGAGGGAGCTAATGAAATCTAAGAGGGGTAATATATCATTTATAGGGGATAAGTTGCTCCAATGGAAGAGACTAATAAGGCAAAAGGATTTCAAACTGCTAATTGGAGTTGAGATACCATCAAAACATCTGAGATTCCTTTCCTTCCAAATACACCAAAAAATACATGATGGAATCATCTGCCAGGTCTTCTTGATGGGGCTATCAACTTCTCTAAGACTTCAACTTCCAACTACTTCTTTGGCACTTTGCGGGAGAATCCAGTTGATACCAGCAATTGAAATAAACATATTCCAAAGAGCTGTTGCCACTGGACAGTGCAGAAACAAATGATTCACTGATTCCAGGCTATTGAGGCACATGAAACATCTGTTTACTAGCTGAAGTTTCCTCCTATTTAGATTGTCCAGGGTTAGGATAGCATTCTTGAGGGTAGTCCAGGTGAAACACTTGATTTTAGGGGGTAGTCTAGTCCAGTGTTTTGGACGGCGAGAGGCGACAAATGGCGACAAGGGCCTGCTTCGCCATGTGGCGAGGCGAGCGGCGATGCGCTCGCCTTTTTGAATTAAGGCGCCAATTAATACCAAAAAATAATTTTTTTAATTGCACATATAAATATCAAAAATCTTAATAGCAATAACTTATATTAGCAAATATTTAAATTTAAAAACTAATAGTGAACAACCCTGTTCACTACCACACTGAAAACAGAGCACAATAGTGAGTGAAAAACAGAGTAGTGAAGAAGAAGAAAAGAAGAGCAGAATTAGAAGAGAAGAAGAAGAAGAAGAAGAAGAAGAAGAGAAGAACTGAAGAAGAAGAAACGTACCTGGCAGCAGTCACGAAGCGGCGAAGGAGCAGTAGTCGCGAAGTCAGTTGAAGAAGAAGGTCGCGAAGTCGGTGTTTGCAAAAAGGAGGCAAACACGAAGAGTTCTGTAACAACTCGGAAAATGATAGAGTGAAACTAGAGCCTCACATGTGAGTTTGGAGTCGAGAACTTAATGAAATGATTATATTTGAATTTGACCCAAAAAGTTCTTAAAAATGTACTTCGGAAGTTACTGGAAACTTGTTTAGCTGTATATAAAAAAATTCGTTTCGTTTTTCGAAAATCCGACTTCATATTCTTGTTTAGGGGATCAAATTGAGTGGGAAATGGGTCTAACCCAAATTTTAGAGCAACCGTATCAAAATCCGAAATTTCCAAGTGAAGCCTTTTTCGAGGGTCTACTTTGGAGGGTCATATCTCCTAGCACACAAATTATTTGGGTGGCCAATAATATATCCATGGAAAGCCCTTTGAGTTAGCTACCTAACGCACTTCGTTTCACCTCATTCGGAGTTCGGACGAAGAAGTTATGCCCATTTTCGTAAAATCTGTTCGACAGGAAAAGGCAATTTCCAGTAGGCGTGGTTACTGTTC
>NW_006239108.1:986546-990213 GCF_000226075.1 Solanum tuberosum
AAGGAGGGTTGGGGTTTAGATCCTTATTTTGATGTATCAAAAGCTCTTTTTGCAAAGCTATGGTGGAAATTTAGAACCACAAACACCCTATGGTCTACTTTCATGTGGAATAAGTATTGTAAAAGAATTAGACCTCAGAAGGTAGAATGGAAAGGTGTTTCACAGATTTGGAAGCATATGCTACAAGCCAGACTTTTTTGACCAAAATATCTGGTGGGAGACAAGAATTGGTCATACTAGCTTGTGGTATGATAATTAGATACAACTAGGGGCTATACATTCATATCTTCCTATTTCTTATGAGATTAATGAAGCCTATAAAGAGGTTCAACAGATCAGAAATGAGGAAGGATGGAACTATAATCTGATGGAGGAGTTATTCCCTACTGAAGTGTGCAACCAAATTCATAATGTTTTTGGAAGGCTGCAGAAATCTGAGGAAAGAGATAAGGCATGGTGGATGCCCAAAAGTTCTGGAAAATTTACTGTGGAAAGTGCATGGGAACTTTCCAGACAAAGAAAAGGAAAACAGGAAGGGATTATGAATATCTGGGAATCAGGAATTCCTTTTAGAATATCCTTTTTGCTATGGAGAATTTGGTTTCAAAGAATTCCTATTGGGGAGGTTTTGATCAAGATAAAAGTCATGATTCTGTTGTGTGTTGCTGTTGCAATAACGATTCTTAAGAGACCTTTGAACATCAGTTTATTACATGTCCTATGGCTAATGAACTGTGGGAGTTGTTTGCAGATGTTGTAGGGATTCAAGGTCCTTTTTTACAGCTTAAACATACAATTGATAAATGGTGGAATGGAAAATGTGTACCAAAACTTAAACCTTTGTTCAAAGCTGTTCCTGTGTTCATAATATGGAAAATTTGGAAAAGAAGGAATAAAATTACACATGGAGGGAAGATGTCTAAATTCTCTCTGTTGGCAGCATACAGATATCCTTGGTTAGATAATATTCCTATGTTTTGGCCGCTAATTGTGAAAGCATTTGATAATTACAGTCCTCTAATCTCTAGTAAAATTGTTAGTTGGAGGCTCCCCGAGGAAGGTAAGTTTAAATGCAACAGTGATGGTGCTTACAAGGATAATATGAACCTCAGTGTCTATGCATTTTGTATTAGAAATCACTTAGGGGATTTCATGTATGCAGAAGTGAACAAGGTATTGGTAGGATCTGCACTTGAGGTAGAAGTGAAAGCTTTGGGTGCTGGATTAGAATATTGCATCTCGAATAATTTGCTTCCTCTAATTGTCGAAACAGATTCTCTTCTTGCTAAGAAGATCATAGACGGGATTTGGGAAATTCCTTGGGCTATTGTAGTGGATATAAGAAGAATCCAAGGGCTGGTGAGAGAGCATACTGTGGAGGTGTTGAACACTTACAAACAAGGGAATATGTTAGCAGATTTTTTTACTAACCACATCTTCATTGCAGGTACTAACAACAAACAATTTCATACTGTTTCGGAAATACCACAGAGGGCCAAGGCGATTATCCAAATGGACAAACAACAGATTTCGAACATCAGATTTACAAGGTGTCAAAATAGATTTCAAAGTCATGACACATGAGCTGCAATACACTAATTCAAGTAAAAAAATACAAGCTTATTTGAAAACACAGGCAGTGCAAACGATAAAAAATATCGTGCTATATTTTCAGACCATGAAGAAAAAGCATTTTTGTTGAAGCTATTCTCTTGAAATGTCCGAACAAATAGGGAAGACTTACCTAATGCTCTAGCTCCTTATGCAGTGGTATTAGCTTTCTGAGCTCAATCTGCAGAGGATAAAGAAACAAAGGGTGAGTCGTCCTGTTAAGGGGACCTTTCAAGCTTAAATGCTTCCACTCAGTGATCTTATCTAGCTTTGAAAAAGATAAACGACTTTTGAGTTGAAGAAGTCTTCAAAGAGTTTGAATCCATTGCATTAGTGAGACTGGTTAATGCCCGGATGGATGTCGCTCAAATTTAAAAATTTGTATTGAAGATAGAGATCGATGGGTGAGGTTGCTGCTATGCCAAGGGAGAAGAAGACCGTCATTTTCCTTTTTTGTTTCTGGGTTTCTTTAATTTTTTTGTAGTTGTTTACATGGGCTTGGGTCACTTTTGGACCCAAGCTCCTTAGTTGTATTAGTTTTTCTTTTGATTTTTAATAAATGGGCCCTGCCCAATCTTTAAATTAAAAAATAAAAAAAAACTAATAATTTGGCTCAAGTTTATGGGTGTCTCAATACTTCTCTCTAAAGAAAAAAAAGCCTAACAATTATGTCCACCTACAATTCTATTTATCCAATGTCTAACAATGTTGTTCCTCTTCTCGGTCATCTAGTCTGAAAGACGTGCTTGTCATGAAAAGATTGTTGGTAAAATGTGGAAAGATTAAACGGAAAAGGGCCTAAAATATCCTCGAAGTATTGAAAATGGTAAACAACTATCCCTCTTCCACCTATTGGCTCTAAAATATCCTCCTCATCCACCTATTGGCTCACAAATACCCTCCTCATCCACCATTGGGTCCAATTTTAGCCACTTCATTAATGGAGCACCATTTAAAATAATTAAATAAGCCTTTTAATTACGTGGCTCTCAACCATTGATTGCAATTTAATTATTTGATATAATTTAAAACCCACCCATTACCCACCTATTTTTAACTAAACCCGCCCCAATACTTATTAAACCCGCCAGACCCAATACAAAAAGAACCCAATATTTTCATACGAGTATTTCTCCTTGTTTGATTTTTTTGATCTGTTTGAGTGGTTTTGTGGGATTTTCATTTTTATGATTGTTAGTTGTAATAGGGAAATACATAATTGTACTTTAAAGTGAAATTGCGTTTATATCAAGGGTGTTGTTGATATTGTTGTGCAGTCACATTGTGGACATTTTTTTGTGCCTCCTGTCGTTGATGAAATCCAGACTTTCACATTGTGGGCATTTTTATGTGCTGTTGATATTGTTGTGCAAGTTTTCGTACTTGATGATTAGAAAAACATCATACCAAAAATCTTGATTGATTGAGTTGTTTTAGTTATTACCCTGTATTTGCTAAATGTTAGAGGCTTGCCCCACACACACGCGCGCACACATATATATATATATATTTATATATATGTTCCATATTGAAAAATTTGTATTAAGTTGAACTCATATGTGATAACCTAGATACGCCATATGAAAATATTGGGTTCTTTTTGTATTGGGTCTGGCGGGTTTAATAAGTATTGGGGCGGGTTTAGTTAAAAATGGGAGGGTAATGGGTGAGTTTAAAATTATATTTTAGGGCGGGTTTAATTAGTATTGGGGCGGGTTTAGTTAAAAATGGGTGGGTAATGGGTAGGTTTAAAATTATATTAAATAATTAGATTGCAACCAATGGTTGAGCGCCACGTAATTAAAAGGATTATTTAATTATTTTAAATGGTGCTCCGTTAATGAAGTGGCTAAAATTGGACCCAAAGGTGGATGGGGAGGGTATTTGTGAGCCAATGGGTGGATGAGGAGGGTATTTTGGAGCCAATAGGTGGATGAGGGGTAGTTGTGTACCATTTTCAATACTTCGAAGGTATTTTAGGCCCTTTTCCGAGTAAGAAATTAAAGAAGGCAATACAATATAACTAATTAGAGTCATTAAGTACCTTTTTTTTTTT